>NW_010207325.1:0-1527 GCF_000695765.1 Mesitornis unicolor
CCCCGCCGCCCGGCCGCTGGCCTCCGCCGGCGAGCACCTGCGGCACCGCTGCCCACCTCCTAACCGCTGATTGGGCTCGGGCTGTAGCCAATCGTATCGCCCAGGGGCGCGGAGGCTCTTGGGAAATGTAGTTCTCCCGCCCGCCTTGCCGCATGCCGGCTGAGGCGGCTCGAGGAAAAAAACTAGTGCCGGGGCCGCCGCTGAGCTGGGCCTTTGTGCAGGGCACCTTGCAGGCGTCCACCCACTGAGCCCTCTATGCAGGTGGTGTATAATGGAGGCTTGCTGTTAGGTTTATTGGGAGGGCAATCAGTTGTAGCAATGCTGTGGCCCCCAAAGTAGTGGTGGTTCCCAGGCAGTTAGTGGGTATTTCTGCCCACCTGGGACTGGGGCAAGATGCCTTACCTGCTGTTCCAAATATGCTCCTGCAGCTACCTGAAGCACAAAGTGCAATCGTGAATCAAGGCTGAAAAAAAAGAAGACTAAAGACCCTTCTACATGTTTGTGTGCATCCGCTTTTCAGATTTCACTGTTCGCACAGAAGGCTTCTGAATAATATTAATGTAATACACTAATACCATTAATTTGAATTTAATTCCCAGGGTATTAACCATACAGCTTTAATTTGATACTCTCGTTCATGGTGTAGTCTTAAAATCAATGATTGCATTTTTTTTCCCATGAAAGTACACATTGCAGTTCACAGACTGGGTAATATTAAATTAATGAGCATATACTTAATTTTTTCTTCTTTATTTTTCTTAGAATTCCAAGTACTCACCTTATGCTACATTAGTTCTTTACACACATCTGTGCTGAACACAGAACTATTCATTTCTTCAGAGATTTTGCTGTATCATTCAAAAAAAATATGAATTTTATAATCAAACCACCAAAATCATATAGAAAGCTGAGGCACAGAGAGAGTAGTCAAGGGTATCTGTTTATTTTGGGCACAAAATTTTTAGACGGTATTTTGATGGTAATATCAGATGCTAATTTGCTGATACTGCTGACATCGTAGCACTGAGCATTTAAAACATTAAATAGGCCATTGTATTCCCTTCAGTTGTATTTGAAATGTGCCTTTGAGAAGTTACTTATATCTACAGGAACTGTAGATCATATTCAAATAATCTGCCCAATTAAGTAGACTCTCTAAATTGAAGAGAGTTCAGACCATCTGTTATCCATATCCATCAGATTCTAGCTGTCATTGGACAACAGTCAAAAGTGGTATGCAATCTAGGCCCTGCCTCTCAAGTGTTTCAGAAGGTTGGCCCAGCAGCCCTAGACTGTAGACTTTGAGTTCAGACACCAGGCCTGCCATAAATCTTCAAAAAAGATCATGTCCATATGGCATCTTTTAATTTCTCTTATTAAACATTTAATAAGCTAAGCGACCTAGTGAACATAATGTGAACATAGAATTGCAGGCTATCCACGGTATCTGCCTCTCCGCTACCCCCAAAAAATGAGAACAAGGATAATAAGTGATTAAAAAAATAATAAAATAAAATAAAATAAAAT
>NW_010207326.1:0-20516 GCF_000695765.1 Mesitornis unicolor
CTGGCTTGGCCCCGGGCCCAGGCAGAGACCCCTCCTGGACGGGGTAGGGCAGCGCACAGGTACAGCGGGGCCCGTGTTTTACCTCACGGCCACCTTCACCCGCTGTAGAATAAGCTGCTTGGATGAGTCCGGCGGGTGTGTTAACTTACACATCCTAACATCCCTTGTACATTCCTCCTGCGCAGCAGGAGAGTGGAGCTTTTCATACTAAAGGTCATAAATGTTAATTTAACCTGCGTTAATCTGTTTAGCTTTTATTTTTATCAAGTGCTAAGCAAACAATCTCCCAAACTGCTTGAGAGGTGGTGTACCAGGGGAAGGCACTGGTGAAAAGGCACCATCCTGTAAACACACATAAAAAGCTTTATATGCTTGAGTGTTTCCAGAGAGTTTGGAAAGGAAGGAAAAGTAACACCATCCTTGAGAGGCTTCCAAGTCTCATTCATGAGAGGCACTGAGCAGCCAAATTTCCACCTACACCCAGTTTCCCTCACCAGCATAGTATCACTGCAATGAAAAAATGCATAAAATAGATTCTGTGGTACTGGGCCAATGAAAAAAGGTCATTCTTTTCACTCTTCCTTCAGAAACTAATCATTGTATCAACAGTTAAAAAGACCAAAAAACACAAGCTGCTTATATATTAAACACATAAAACAGCATTAATGCATTACTGAGGCTGAAAAAATCAAATTTTCAAGTCAGGAAATTACAAATACTACTTTTTCCAAAGCAATATCATTTTGGCTTCATTACACATCCTACACACCTCAGAGGGTATAGATTAGTAATAAAATCTATAGATGTGCAGCAAAAACAACTGAATTTTGTGGCAGAAACCGTACCTTTGGGATTTTCTTGGTTTTCAAGCACTTTCTCGGCCTTCATTTTGCAATAGCTCTTCGTTGCGTTTTAACAGCCAGTATTTGCAACTCCCACTGAAGTAAATTAAATTATCTGAGGGTTTGTATCCTTACCACATAACCACACACTTCATACACCTTAGGAGTTTTTTACAAAACAATCATCGAATGTGTATTTTTGTGCACCCTGAGAGGCCCTTAAAGGAGGTAGCTTGAACTCGCCCACTGTCAAATGAGGCTCCTCTGTCAGGGTCAGTGTGGGCTAAAGGGCCGGGAGAGAGGGGGAGCAATGCTCGTCCCTGCCCCACCACTCGCAATGGGAAGGGGAAGTCAGGGACCCTCCCGCAGCCCCGGAGCTGCTCAGCTGCGGCACCCAGGCCAGGCTGGCTGCATCCTGCACACAGGAAGGCTGCAGAAACTAAAGGGCTTCAGCAGCAGCAGAAAGTAAAGCTGGGTACAGAAGAAAACGTGTGGGGAGTAAGATGATCTCAATCTTGTCTGTACGTCTTTCTCTCTACCTTCCTCCCACCCTCCATCTCGCCTCCTGTACATACTGTAAAGCACACAGAATTTGTAACTCACTGCTGAATAAAATGACCAATAATTTAGCAAGATTGAATTTGGATTGGATGATTATCCAAATATTGAGATGTTTTATTTGTTGAAAAATTGCTTTTGAAATGTACCAGAAAGTGAAAAAAAAAAAGCTGTGTTTCAGGGTTTCAGTAAATCTGTATTTTGGATTATACTAAATATTTTATAAGCCTACTGTGAGTTTGTTTCTCTCTTCTTTTGAGCTGCTGGTGCTTGCCACTTTTACAGACGGAAGAGTAGTCTGGCAGCCCATCAGGCTGATCTACTGTGCAGTTCCAAACAGTCTCTTGGACTGGTGTCTGTCTTGGCAGACATGACCATCAGGTCCCTTGGAATTTATTTTACCACAATTGGGAGAAAAATTAGGAAGGGTTTTTTTTTCCCAAAGTAAATAGGTTGCTTGTCACTAGAGTAAATTGACTGTTTGCAGTGACTGAACCTCGCCTGTCTGGAAGAGCAGGAAGCAGAGAGAAAGTTCACGTTTAAAATAGAAGGCATATGAGAGAAAACCCTGTTGAGAGGAGGCTTACAGCTCTCAGAGCTATTATTTCAGACTGTGAAAACTTAAGCAGACATCTATGCCCAAGTTACACTTAGTTCATGTTTTCAAGACTGTTTTGCAACCACAGAAGCCTTTAATGAAAGACAATGTTTTAGGACAGGTGCTGGTCTTCAGAACCATCTCCTGCTGCTGACTTGTTTTCGGCCCTTCCCTGGGAAAGTGTTGGGGGCAGAAGGACAAACTGAAAGAAAAACCTAATAGGTACACAGAGAATAGATTACTTTACTATATTCTGATGCCGAAAAAGTCTAGTTTGCTTTTCTTTACCCTTTTGTTTTCCTTTCTAAATTAGAACCATGAAGGAAATTATATTTGGGCTTTTCAGAGTCAACTGTCCTACCAGGTAATCCAGAAAACACAAGACCTTTTTCTTTGTGCTTTGCATAATGTGGAAATGGCTGAACTCTACCTAAATTCTTTCTTAAAGGTTAGCATAGGGACTGATATGAGAGGATTTGCAGGAGGTGGAGGCAATGAACATTTATTTCCTAGATATGAGCAGAGCAACTGAAAAACAGGTATTTTAAAGATTAATATTTCTACTCAATCTTAATTGTAGTTTGCCAGTGGTGAATACTCATTGGTCATCCTTGTAGCACTGTAATAATGTAAAGGAGCCTTAAAACTGATACAAATATTTATGGATGCTATTCAGCTTTTCTCTTCTGTCAGTAAAAGAGGTCTCAATGTAAATTGAATTGGACCTGCAAGTCTTAATTTTCTCCCAAACTGATTGATGTTTTTGCAGCAAAACATTGGATGAAAAATACCCAAAAGTCTGCTTCATCTGAATGGAAGTGCTATCAGGGCAGCTGCATCTCAAGGATCAACATAAAAAAAATGTATAGCATACTTTTTAGTTTACCACCAAATTCAATACAGAAACATTAGTAGATGTAGTTGAAAAACACCAAACAAAATCCCAAACCAAGCATCCATGTCCTTTCTGCATCTCATCCAATCTGCCATTCTCTGCCAAATCAAAACCATGTGGGTTTGGGTCTGTAAAAGTGATGCAGAGCAGGGGTAGGATCTCAGAAAGGGAGAGATATGAGAAACAGACAAGTGGCCACACATCGTGTCGCTTGGAAATGGTGGGGCAAGGGAGAGAAGTTCTGTGAGAATCCAATTACTTTTTTGAAGTTAAAACCATTACATGCACACATTTAGTGATTTTCTTTTGGCAGGAAGAAGTTAAAAGGGACAGAGAGGAGGCAAAAGCACAAAGCCTCTGGAGACAAGAAGTGTTCTATTAAGCACTGAGCATGGGGGAATTTGAATCCTCCCAATGCAAACTGCAAGCACACATGCTTTGGGCAAGGAGTTTCACAGGGAGTGCAGGAAACAGAATTTACCCTACAAACAAAGGCAACCATATGAAATAACAGAGGTTGAGGCATCACTGACTGAATTTGACTGTATAGATCAAAATCTCCCCCCAGCTAGCTCCAGCAAGGTCTTTTCCTTTGCTACCCAGTTCTGAGGTCTCATTATTTCCATAAGCTGGAGCACATGTATTGTGAATTAAAGGATCTTAAGTATTACAGAAGTCCTCCTTGACCAGGTACATTTCACTTAATAGTAAAGCGTACTACAAATAAAAGTAGTCTTCCTCTTAAATGCTGCTGAAACCCATAAAGGGATTTCCTTCAGAACACCGTTAGCAGAGCTTGCTGAAAAAGACGTATTCCCCTAGGAACACCAACAAGTTTCCCAAAAGTGGCAAAATTGAAAAAGATGCAATTTCCCATTGTAAGGTTATAGCAAAATATTTATTGGAAAACATTCATTTAATCAGCAATTTATCCCTTGTACCAAGAATTACTTCTTCATTCACCACTGAGTCTGTCTGTACTGGGATCACGTGTAGTCTTTGTTCCTTCAGGTAAGTTACAGTTGTTATATGTTATCTCAGGGGCTATCAGTGCATCCCCTGACAACACAATCACCTTGTCAGACCTCGCAGACTTGGAAAGCATCTCTTAGAATGAAATATTGACCTCACCTGGAGTTTGCTGTTCATTTTAATGGAATTAGAGGATATTTTTTTAATCAACTCATTTGAATTTTACACAGTCATCTCAAATTGTAAATGAGTGACAATGCAATCGCCCTAAGCAAAGTTCTCCAAACTCCCAGATTCACAAACATCGACTTCCCCTTTAAATGTACTAGCCATAATACTGTCATGAGACAATATTTAAAGCAGAATATACTGTAAAGAAACACCAGATACCTACAGTAGGTCATTTTATAATTCAGCTTTTTTAAAGATAGTAATTGATTTAAAATCTCTTTCAAGAAGCCTGTGAAGTTTATTAACCAAGATATATATATTAAATATGTTTACAAACATTATACATATTTATTGACTCCTTGCATGATCCATCCAAACATCTTTTTTCATCTTTCAATGTCATTCATTAAAAAAAAAACCACAAGGTAAAAATCTCAAGTTTTTCTGCTTAAGAACAGATGGTGATTTAAGGAAAACATGAGCAAAGGTGACAAGTTTAAAAGGTGTGGCCATGGCTGGATAGGACTTTTGTGTGAAGGTTACATTATGCAGTCATTAAAGTTCAGGGATGCAGCATTTCAGTAGCTGTCAATGTCCCTTCAGCCATGCTATGTGCAAAGGCTAATCTGCCTCAACAGGCACGCACAGGTAAACACACAGTAATTAATCTGTGAACTCCTGGGGCGAGATCACTGCTTGGACAGGACTGAGGACTCCCAGGCTTCTAATCAATGAGTCCTACCAACAGAACTAAGAAAGCAGGTCTTCTTAATCAGGTCAGCTTTAATTGCAAGTCTAACAAAGGAGCTGGGGAACTTCTATGAATATAAGTTCGGACTACAGAGTTTTAAGAGCTAAGATACTCAAAAGTCTAAATGCTTACGGTATGACTGTATTAGCTCAGCATCTGGTTTACTGGTAATATTTGCAAATCCCCACAGGCTGATGTGTAATGCCTTTAGTTCTTTAGATTGGCACTGTAATCTACAGAAGATGTGAAGCATCTAGCGAATATTTACGAGCCTTTGTAAGGTTTAACCAGACATTTGCTTTACCTATGTGGTCCTAATATCTTATCAGTGGTTTGAATGTAAATTAATTTAGACATAAAAGATAAATAATATTTCCATGCATAGTAGTCTCAATTCATAGCCAATTTAGAAAATTATTTGGATGCATTTCTAATTTATTCAAACATGACAGCTGGCAGAATCTAGCAGTAGAGCAAACCACCTTTAAGCTCTGCTGCCCAAATCCAGCCTTCAGCCTGCAAATAGCAAGTGCTTTCCAGTGGATGTTGATTATTCATAGGTCTTGGCCCAGTTTCAGTTTAGATGCAAGTCAGACACCTTGCAACCAGCCTCCCTGTTAGGAAGTTCAAAGAAATGAAAGACTGAATAAAGAAACTGTTCTCTTCTTTGCATAAAAAAGATCCCTCCAAGAAGGTCTGAAATACATGGACAGCAACACTAAGGGAACATGCCCAATTCTTTCCAGCAGTTAGTGATTATTGTGGAGAATTTTTCAGCTCAGCAGATAGTTTTCTTAAGGATGAATTCTTTAGTGAAGCAGCAGGGTCAGGCGGCATCTTTCAATATGCATGTATTCAGTGGAAGGAAATCACTCATTCAAGTCATTTGCAAGTAAAAGTTTCTTTACCAGATTGAATGCTTCATTGCTGAATAAATTCAGTTCTTCTGTTTAGGCAAGGATATACTCCTCACACTTCTCAAAAGTATATTTTAAATGCTGTGGGTTGTAGGCTACCTGATTAATCTGGTACTCATTAAAACTACCATGGGGCAAGAAATTTTTTTGCCATATTTGAAAGTTATTTTCTAAATTTTCTCTTCAGTAAGAAATTGATTTCTGCTATCAGGCATAAAAATTTCATACTGTTGTAATCTTCTGAATGTGGCCTTCTTGTGGTGAGGCCAAACACACATAAAATTAGGAACCGAACTTTATTAAAAGGAGGATGTGTTAAAAATCTGTAAGCTGTTCTGGAAACTGTTTGCTGTGTCTATCACAAAACTTTCAAACCAGTAAATCGAGTAATACTAAATATTAAAGGAACAGTTTCCAGCTGCTTATCTACCATGGATTAAGGCCCTCTGTATGCACTGGCATCATCATGAAAGAGCATATACTGATAGATATTTTGTATGGAAATTAGTTATACAAAAAAGCCAATTTCTCCACTTTACAAACAGTATTTAATTTACAAATAGGAAATAGAGGTGGTAATTTTTTATATTTACTTGCATAAAAAGATTAAAAAGCACCATGCAGTTTCCCCTATCAGAATATCCTGAACTCACGCTCTAATGTTGTGGCTGACATAACATGCAGCCCACAGTGCCAGCTCTTTTGGCCAGAGATTTGTTTTCATATTTTTTTGGGGGTGCTTTGCTCATAATTAATTGCATCATGCAATCCAGTAATGCCAACCTTTTTTCCTAGGAAAAGGCAAATTTCCTCTGTCATAAAATTAATTAATATTTTTTCTATAGAGGAAATAGAAATGTATGTGCAATGTATGAATCCTAATATAGGTATACAGCAAGCTCTTGGAGGAAGACTTCCTACACTACCGTTGCTGTAATGCTTTGTTATGCAGTTCAATCACAGGTAAATCACTGAAATACCAAACACATCTGCAGGTCTCTTCATTCAAATGCATCAAGACAATTGACCCAGTTATCTTTGTGCTAAATAACTACAAACAGTTCAGGCAGATGGTTTTAGCTCCCTGTATGTGTTTGGCATTGTTGACCCACCACTGGATCAGATTCTGAAGGCACTAAGCTGATTGAGAGATTCTCAGCACAACAGATGTGAGCATAATCTCCAGTACTTAATTACTACAGTAAACTGCAGGTCATGGTAGAACAGGCTGCTCGGGGCATCTTGCAGGTTGGTTCTGAGTATCTCCGAGGGCGGAGATGATCTGCTCTGAACAGGAAGCTGGATGAGGTGACTTCTGGAGGTCCCCTCCCATATGTGCAATATCATGTGACAGCGACGTACTTTGGTGCAGTCAGAACTACTAAAGAAATTATTGAGTTTAATACCTGGCTAGAATGAGATTGGAAGAAGGAAATGGCAGCTCAGGAAAAGCAAGGCCAATGGGCTATCCTTGGGACAGTACAGACCTACTACAGCCATGCATTATACAGCTGATGACTTTAATTATTGGAGCTCATCCAGCTGCCTACCCTAACCACTGGAGCTGTACATCCAGCTTAAGAGCAGAAGAATGGTAGGACACTGTACTATTTGGCAGTTGAGAGGATGTGCTTGAAAGAGATCAGAAAGATGGCAACAACTGCCTTGTGCAGCCTTCTCACTATTTTATTTCAGGGCTTCACTCATCACTGGTGTAAAAGGGAACATAAGGTACTTGGCAGTTCTCAAGTGTTCCTGTAAGTCTGCTGCAGGATCAGGCCATTTTGTTCTCAAAGTCCTAGGCAAACATGAAAATTAAATCACATTGATATTACTTATTTTGCATAGAATTCTCCATCTGTTGCTTTTCTTAATAGTTCCATTAGAAAGTCATTTTGCTTCATGCTCTGTTATATTATTAACAGATGTTGGAGCAGAATAATGCGTACGTGTTACAGAGAATTAGAAGTGTTGCTAAGTGGGAACCTCCGTGTGCTGTCCTAGGACTTGCATTCTGACACTGCACCAAAGTACATCGCTGCCACATGAAATTGCACATGTCGGAAGGGACCTCTAGAATTCACCTCATCCAGCTTTCTGCTCAAAGCAAGTCATGGTAGAACAGGCTGCTCAAGGCCTCTTCCAGGTTGGTTCTGAGAGTGGAAGATACTGCAGCCTCCCTGGGCAACCTGCCCATTCCAGTGTTTGACCACCCCCACAGTAAAAAACAAATTACTGTACCAAGTCAGATTTTCTCAAGTTCCAGCTCATCTTTACTGCCTTTTGTCCTTCCACTGTGCACCTCTGAGAAGAGTCTGGCTTAATCTTCTCTGCACTCTCCCCTTTGTAGCTGCATATGACAGGGAGCTTCCCCATGAAGTCACCGGTCCTTAGGGCTGAACAAGCACAGTTCTCTCAGACTCTCCTCCTCCATCACAAGCTCCAGCCACCCAACACCTTGGCAGCCCTCCACTGGACTTGGTCCAGTATGTCAGTGCCTTTCTTGTGATGTGGAGTGCAAAACTGGACAGAGCAAACAGAGGGATGACTTCCCTTCAGCACCTGGTTTTCCTTTTGCTAATAGAGCCTGGAGTACAGCCAGCCTTCTTTTGGTGCAAGAGCATGTTGCTGGCTCACATTCAGCTTGCTGTCCACCAGGTCCCCCAGGTTTTGTTCTGCAGTACTTCTTTCTGGGCAGTAAATTCCCAGCCTGTAGTGCATCAGGGCCCTGAGTGAACTCCCCCTTCCAGGATTTTAGTTGGTTCAGGAGTTTAGTTGACTGAGTTCAAGGTCAGCCTTTTTGCTGATCTGAGCTGTTTGTTGGGAAGAAAGCTAGAGACAGCCTCAGCAAGGGCCTGCCTCCTTCTCCATCCCTTGGGAGCTGCTTTCAAGCCAAGGCTCTTGCGCTCAGCCTCTGCCTGAGCCACACTGCAGCTGTGCTACAGCTGTGTCAGTGCCCAGTCTCATACCTCCGTGATCATGGCCCTGATCCTGACCTGATTTCCTGGCTTGACCTTGAATCTGCTTTATCACAACAAACTCATTGGGTGGTCACTGGGCCGAGGCTGGAACTGGTTGCTGTTTCCAGGCATGTGCACAACAAGCCCTTCTTGTTGCCCTTCACATCCTTTGCTAATTTCAACTCAGGTGAGTTTTGGATTTTGAAGTTCCTTCTCTGCATGTTTAAGCAGTGTCTCTGTGTTCGTCCTCGGCATCCGTCAGTGCTTCCTCCTTTGGTGTGCTTGCTTTCCGCAGCTGAGCTCAGTCAGGAGCGCCCTCTTCATCCATTCTGATATACTACTATGCTTTAGTTTAGGCATATTGCTATAGGCTACTGCTATGCTCTAAGAAAGTTGACCTTGGAGACTCTTGGGCCTTTTTTTCCTCCAGGTGTCTTCCATGGGAACTTACCAAGTCTCACGGTCCTTGCAGTCAAGGCTACCCTTGACTTTCACCTTTTCAACCAGTTCTTCTTTGTTTGTAAGTAACAGGTCCAGCAGAGCACCTCCCCTAATCAGTTCATTGATAAACTGCTTCAAGAAAATGTCTTCAGTACACTTCAGAAGCCTCCTGGATTGGTTATGCATAGCCCTCTTACCATTCTAGCAGATACCAGGGTGTTTGAAGTTCTCCATGAATGCCAGGACCTGTGATAAAGAGGCACTCAAATACAACAGAACTAAACATTAATTGAACTTTGTGCATACAACATGTTTAGACCCCAAATATCCCTGCAAACACACTATGCAATACTGAAGAAAAACCTCATCATGCACACTATAGCATAAGCAGGAAACACAGCTAGAGCTATGGTGTAGCTGCAGTCGATAGGACAGTGGAGATTGAAACAATGAGACTGAGCCTCCAAGACAAGAACTCAAGACGTCAAGCAAGAGAGCATTATTCTAAATCCTGAATTTGGTGTTGACCCTGAAGAAGTAGGGATCACTAGATCCTCATCACTACCACTCCTTGAAGCAGTTAATCCCTGAATGTTTCTAAACAAATTCTAGCATTAGCAACACACAAGATCTGATGGACTACACAAATATAATCATCTTGAAATTCTCATTTCCAAGGATCAACTTCTTTATTTCAGTTGCAGTCTCCTGAAAAATAAAGTGAAAATATCACTCAAGGACCTTTTACACATTAGTGTGTAATTGCACTATATCAAATAGTCCGAGAGCATGTTCTTTCTGCTCTATTATCTCCTAAGTTTCTGTGATGCCAGCTGTTAAACATGGTATTTTGTTTTCAGACTTCTATGGCGAAGCATTATTGATGTGCATTTCAAAAAACACTGTGAAAGCTGTTGTCATTCAGCTCTTCACAGTTTGCTCATCTCATCTGGTATTGATTATTAACATTCAATTTATATATGTTAGTCAGGGCTGGTTCTGTTCCACAGAGTACTGATCTGAAATTTGCCAAGAGAAAATATTTTTGGAGCTTAATAAATATTCCCGGTATCAGCATTTACACTTAACATAAGTATATCCATTACTGACAGAATCAATTGCAATCATTTGTTCCACTTTTCCTCCTAAATTACAAAATATTTTGCACAACATTCTTTTCCTCAAATAATGTATATTAAGCTTGGCAAGTGGGAAGACACGGGGAATAGTTTTACAAAACAGTGTGTCATTTTTCTTTTTCGCAGAACATATGTCAGCCACTAGCAGACTCAGGAGATCTAATCCATATGAGAGTTCCTCAAATGTGTTACAAAATACAGGCAGAATCTTGCATAAGAAGTTTCTTTCTTCAATTTATAAGCTTGGAATGAAAACTAAGTCTAACCCATCATTCAATACAGCTAATTAAAATTTTAAAAAAATAAAAATAAAAATAAAAACAACAACAACAACAACAAAAATCCAAGAAAATTCCATTATCTGTTTTCCACAGTAAAACTGTAGGGTATTTCCAGGCACTTGTTAAGTGAATAAAACCTGTTTTGAACTGTAGGATCTCTATAATAACCTCCTAATTTAGCCTGGAGACATGCTATACTGCAGTTTTGATGTGAAGCAACTTATTTTGTTATCTACAGAGTGTATTAAAATTATATCCAGTACAAAGTGCGCTCTTAATCTACTCACATTGTAGAAGTTGTTTTTATAACGGACATGGGAAGAGGTGCTTGAAATAGTCAAACTGTAGCACCCACAAACTTATCCAAATGCTTGTGATTCCCTCTGCTGTTTTCACACAACTGCCTCTGTTAAATGTTATTAGTGAAAAATTTAAATTTCTCATCATTTGGTCATCAACTTGCAACTGCAGTAACCCAGAGAAATAATTTACTATAGTAATAACATGTTATGCTTTACTATAAGATAATTTCTGGCCTGCTGAGGAGTCAACCAGTATTTTCACATAGTGAGTCTCTGATCATGCAGTTATGCAGCAGAGGAACACAGTCATCCACTGCCAGCAAATGTGAAGATATTTATCTAATCTATTTTCTTTTGGACCCATTCAGAAACAAAGAGAGCAACCTCTCTGCACTTCTCAGACCAAATATTTGCAGACTTTCACTCCCTGCAGCAGAAGAATTGGTACAAATTACCTTTAATGCACACAACAAATCAGCATCTTTCCAGTCCATCTGCTGTATTCCACTACACATGACATATGCGTAACTTGAAATAACCACTAAAGAACAGCAGCGCGAGGTTCTGCTCTTATAGTTACTCTTTTGCTAAACTCATCCTGCAGGTAACATAACCACCCATACTAAAACAAGTGAATTTACCAGGGACAAGGAAGGGTATTCAGGCAGTTCCCTCCCCTATTTCCTAATGGCTGTGTTCACAGTTAAGCATCTAAGAGAAAGCATTTGCAGAACCAGGCCATGAAAATATCTGCCAACAGAGAATTATTTTCTTGATACCATAAAACCAAAATCTACAACCTCCTCACATGTTTGGAAGAGGCTATATTGAGAACATGTGTCCTGCAGCTGGACTGCAAGGTAAATAGGAACCTAAACAAGTGGGACAAGCACTGGTTGACCTGCAACCTTCCTGCTAGGGAATTCTCTCTGTGCTGCTTTGCTTCCTTTGCTGTTCATTTGCTGTCTTTCTCTAATATAGGGGACTTACCTCTGCAGAAGCATCATGGAGCTAGCAGATGCTTGGGATAAAGACAAAGGGTCCTAAAGGATATGCACTAGTGGTGGAACATTTCTCAAAGCTCTCTGAAAAAGTTGCACTTTCTTTTTTCAATACAAAGGAATATGCTTTTATATTATAAAAGCAACAATGGTATGTACACAGAACTAGAAAATACCTTCAATGCACTATGATTAATTTACCTTAAAAACTGTTTTCTCTGTCCTTAGTGTTTCTTTAGATTTTCCTGCTTATTCACTTGCATCTGTGAAATACCTACAATTTGTAAATGTTCTTTCTGTCTGTAATGTTGATAAATTACCCTGAGAATGCTAATTAGCATTTTATGTTTCAAAGAACATTTTATTGATGTTCTCTGCAATAATTTTTTGGGATTAAAAGTTTGTGTTACTAAACTTTTCATGCAATCATCATGTTCAAATAAATTATCTTGATCAGACTTCATTCAGCTCAACCTTGTGCATTCCGATATTTTCCCAAATATTGTCAAATCATTTTCCTTGGCATGCCTTTTTCTTCCACATTCCTCTGATGTCATATTCCTTCTTTTTGCATGTTTCCTTGTCTTCAATTTCCAATGTTCTGTGCAGTTCTGCTGCCACTTATTTATCAGCTCCATCTTCTATGCTTCTGCCATTGACTCTCTCCATGTTGGACTGAGGCACAGTTATCAGATAAATCCTTGAGTACTGGGATAAAGTTCTGTTTTCCCATTAAAAAAATAAAAATTCCTTCATTCAGTCTTTCAAAATCTTTCATTCCCTAGCTTGAATATAAAATAAAATTTGAGAATAATTGATCTTGAAATGTCTGGCTGAATACAGAGCCCACTGAAACAAGAGCAGGAGAGCTCCCTCTCCATCCACTCCTATAGTTTGTGTGAATCCATGTGGATCCAGGAGGAGACTGATTCAGTGTGTCAGGGGTAGGGGACTGAAGGAGACCTGTACATCCACCCAAACAGAAACACAGGGTCCTCTGCTGAGTCTGAGGGCATTTTCCAGGAAGAGAGAGTGTGACGATGCTAAACTAGACAAGAGAGGAGAACACAAAGGTCTCTTTGTCAAGTTTCCAAGACACAGTTGCCTTCATCCTTTCTTGGTGTGCAGAATGCTTCCCCTGGCCTCCTAATGAAGCTGCCAGACACCCGCCCTCTTCATATTTCATGCATCATTTCACTGCATAGACCTTTCTGTCCTCGGCATTTGTCCCATATCAGTTTTTATCCACTGTATCCTTACAGTCCCAGAGAGTGAGTAACTTCACTCATGAGGTTGTTGTTCCAGAAAGCAATGCTGCCTTTCCCAGGGAATCCAGGAAGGTTTTACACTGGGACTTCAGATGGTAAGAATTGATCTATGATCTTTTTAATGGGTGAAGCTGTCTGATCAGATTGTGTCAGCAGGGAATCACTGCCCAAGTTCACATCAGGGATCATTACTGGTTTGTTTTCCAAGTGTTAGTATTTAAAAAAAGAAACAAACCACGCAACCAAAACCTAAGAAGTCAACTGATAAGTTTGACAACCCCCAAATCAGCTGTCTGTAACAGAATTATATAGAGTAACCCAAACCAAAAAGTTATACATAGTTACAGCGTTTCTCTCTGCTGCACCTTCAGGCACAGGAGAGCTCTCCTTTGTGCAGCAACAGGAAGCTCATTTTGTGCTCATTCAGATGCACGTTGTTACCAAATGAGTCACTGTGGTCCTCGTCCCCCTCTCAGCATGAGTTTACATTGTTTTTTTCATAGTTTTCACTTTGCATACATGAACATTTTTTACATCCACTTGTAAAGTTCAGTGTTATGTTGATAATTTGTTTCCATTTTTCAGAACAGCCTCATGTATTTTAAAATCCACTTAAATCCAAACTAACAGAATGTGCTTAAAGGCAGGGAATAGACATGTTGAATGAGACAGGTTATGCCCTACATTGTTAATTTCAGTCCATCTTCACAAAAGTCAGGTAATTTATGCCAGCTGATGTTTTGGCTTTGCATTTTAAGCTTCCAATAAGAAATTATGAAAACAATACGGAGAGCAATCTAGAGAGTTATAAAAAAGCTTTGGCATTATTATTTTAAGATTTGATTTCTGCATTTTTGTATAAAACCCAATTGTTTACTAATAAGATCAAGTCATGTGACTGTTCAGGAGCCATCACAGTACTGTAGAAGAATTTGGCAAAATTCTCAGATCTACTCTCATTTATAGCGCTTATTGCCAGAATACTCTGTCATTTTCCAAGAAATGTGTATTTCTTGGACTCGTTGTCCCAGCTGGTTTATTGATTTCATGGTTCTCCTTTCCAAATTGCTGTTCCAGCTCATTGATGATTCTATCCAGTGCTGGTTACACAAAATGTTGTTGAAAGTCATCTTTACTTTGAAAAGCCATGTGTTGTCCAGTATTTTTAGTTGACAGATACACTTCGCCAAGATGACAATTTCCAAATTTTCTACTTCTGTGTTTTTTCCGCAGAAGGGAATGAGCTGCTTGCTGCAATAAACTCTTCTGTTTTGCCCATACTTATGGCCACAATCCATGCTCTAAATCACTGTCTGCATTATTGTAACATAAATCCCCTTTCAAATGCCCTTCTAACTCAATGGCATGCTGTAAATCAAATACACACTATTATAACCGCCTTGAGACTCTACTGGAGCTCTTCAAATATACTCTTTAAAAGCACTAACTTGATGGCAAGCTTCAGGGTAAATTTACAGCATGATACACAAAGACTTAGTCACAGGATAAAATTCTGCATGCAGAGAAGCTTAATAGCTTGGTCTTATCAAACACACAGGTAGTTCACTTTAGAAATATATATAGTCCCACTGAAGTTAATGGAATTATGTGTATGCTTAAGGTTAAGTATATGCATAAGTATTTTCAGGAATATTTCCAGTATTCCCACTTATCTAGATAGCTACATATTTAAAATCTTATCTTTAGTAAATGTCTTAAATTTTTCTCTTCCAAAGACCTTCATGGGCTTTTGGGGTTGCTGGCAGATTCCTGTGACTGGCAAAACTTGCTAAAAAGAATCCGCTAACTTAGATCATCAAGAGATTGGCTACAGTTAGTTAGTTACACTTATTAAATCGGTTTATAAGATGTGGACCTGGGTGATAATAGTCAGACACGAACAATCAAACACTTGCAGGAGCAAGTTAAAGGCCATCTCAATTTGCTCTTACAGTTTAGGATGAGGAGGTACATTACAGGTTTGCAGAGCTTTATTAAGCAAAATGAAACATAGGCAAAGGCTACACCACTGCATTTCTTCACCTCCTCCAAGAAAAAAAAAAGCAACCCAGGAAAATAAACCTTGATGTGATCTCCATCCCTCCTCTTGCTCCCCACTGACAGAGAAGGCTGCTTTGCCAGGCAGCCTTGGAGTGCTTCTTTCTCCGCTTTGTATGTATGCCTGAGGCTTTAAACCCATTCTACCCAACTGATTAGAAAGGATATCAAGCTGACAGCCGCGATGATGAAGACCCAGAACAGCATGAATAATAGTCCTCATGGTTTGATATAAACTAATATATCAGATATTTTCCAAGAGATTTCTACCATTGCACAGCAGCTCCACTTTCAACCTGCAGCTGGTCTCTGGGTACACTCTCACGTGAACAAACCAGGACTAGCCCTGAAAAACCATAACAAGGAACAAACAGGCTACATTTCAAAACCTAAATTTCTGATCATCTTGTCAGGATTAATAGGCTCTGTAAGAGACAGGACATATTGGAAAATGTTAAAAAAAGTTAAACTGGCTAATATTTGCTTAGTGGTTTTGCTGTACAATAATCCAAGATAAAATGTCTCAATCTACTTGCCTTCCAAAGGAGTCCCAAAGGAAGAGTCCAGAATGCAATTCATGCCTACATTGTCTGATTTATGAAGCTCCTCATCTGCTGAATTCAGCAGCCTACAGACACTAATCCTAACATGCTACCTTTATGAGAAAGCTAAATATTTTTCTTTATTTCCCAGGCAGAGAACTAAAACCTGGAAGATTAAACAATCCACAGTGCAGCACTGAGCAAGATATTGGCAACCACTGCCCATGTCAATGCCATTACTGCCCTGGTATTTCAGATCAGTGTCAAACATTATCATGAATGATTGCTTATTTTGTCTGAAAAACAGCTTATTCCAACTGAGCAGAAGTTAGATAACAAACAATCCTTCTGCAGTCTCTTATTTGTTAAATATATATATAATAAAATAGTTAATTATTACAGATAGATTGAACGACAAGATTAATGGTTCTAGCTGGAGACCTGGTCAAACTACTTCACTTGCACAGGTAACTTCTTGCACATGCATAAGCACTTCTCACTCAGTGAGACAACGCATTTGACTTACCCACATGAGTATGTAAAGTCCTGGAATCATGGCAATCAGGCTTAACTGCTCAATAGATCTTAAACATCCAACTTATATATAAAGTTTCCATGCAGCTTAAAAAGGATGCCTGCCCTTCTGTTATTTGTATAATATAGGAAACTTTAACAGAAAAATAAAGATATAAACTTGCTAATGTGTGACTGAACACAGATATACAGACACTCAAAACCAAGGGAACATGTAACCCTAGCGCAGACCAGGTACCTACAGCTGTTGCTTAGAGAAGAAAATGTGTCTAAGAAAAATATTACGGGGAGGTAAAATTATTTAGCAATGATATAATAAACTACGATGAAATAAGCAAGAACAGCATAATTAAAAGTGAAAATTTTGTCTAAAATATGGAAGAAGCACGAGGAGAGGTTCCAGAGAGACCATCCCCATAACCTACTATTGAAACCCACTTTCTTATTAGAAAGCTGAACACTAACAGGAATTCCGTAATGAGGCGTTTTAATTTTGCTTATATTAACCCATGCTCTCTACTAATGATTTGACAAATTTATTCCTGAACATGGCAGCTGACAGATTTCTTTATGAAATAATTATTGAACCAATAAACAAGATTATTTTTGGGCACAAGCTGGAACACAGGAGGTTCCACTTAAATTTGAGAAGAAACTTCTTCTCAGTGAGGGTGACAGAGCACTGGACCAGGCTGCCCAGAGAGGTTGTGGAGTCTCCTTCTCTGGAGACATTCAAAACCCGCCTGGACGCCTTCCTGTGCAACCTCATCTGGGTGTTCCTGCTCCGGCAGGGGGATTGGACTAGATGATCTTTTGAGGTCCCTTCCAATCCCTAACGTTCTGTGATTCTGTGATTCTGTGATTTTAGACTTGTAGAAATTATGTTACAGGAGAGTTGCACATGCAAAATAAACTTGATTCCAGTTTAGTTAAGTGGAAAAAAACCCAAATGCTGGTCTATAACTGTGATTTTTATTTCAAAAGGGCAAAATTTAAGGATGGGGAACTAAGTACAGTAGGCTTTCCTGAAGAAGTCAAGAATATGAACACTAAAGAGCCTTGGAATTTCCTTAAACAAAATTGCTATTTAAAGAAATAAATTAAATGAAATTACTATCTGGAACGCAAGTGGGAAAACTGTTGGGAAAGGGCTTTAGAAGCATCCAGTTGATAACCATTTCCAAAGGCATTTTAGAAGCACAGAAGCTGATACAAACTAGTAAGGCCAACATCTAAATAGATTTTAAAAAGTTTTAAAAAATTAAAAGTCTCACACTAGGTGAGGTATTTCTAGTAGAAAGCAGCAAGTGGTTCATCTAGTTTAGGAAAACAAAGGCTGTGAGGTCAGTTGTCATAGTTTCCCAACTACCCTTGAAGCTGCTGCTACCAAAAGTTATTAGTCTAAGTTATAATACCAACAACACAAGGAACTGGGCTACAAAGTACACCTTGTGGAGGCTTAAAGAGGATAAAAGGTTTCTTTTCAGAAAAGTTTTGAAACAGCCTGCTAACAGATGCAGAGCAGGGAAAACCTAACTAGTTCTACAGCAAATTATGGAAGGATAATGCCAGCATAGCTGCTCAGGTCAGGGCAGAAAACAGCGACTGAAAAGGTCATTCCAGACCTACAGCCCATGCTCCTATCTTTAGCCTAGTGCTCTGCCCTACTCTGAATACCCTAATAAGTAAATGAAATTTCTTGTACTTTATCAAGTTGTACAATACATCTTCAGGGAAAACAATAACCAAGCTTTTTTGCATGTTTTTTCCCAGAGCCAAGGACTGGAGTCATGGCATTTGGATGAAAAAATCTTTATTCTTGCCCAGTTTTCTTCTGTGGAGCCAAAGTGTCTGATTCTGCTGGCATCCAGTTTCAGTTCTGATTTCAGTCCAGTGAACCTGGTAACTCCAGACTGTGATCTTTTATACCACAGAATTTCTCATCATCTTTGCAGCCAAGTTTATCATCATCAATTCTCACAATAAAGTAATGCTGCTGACTGTTTCAGATTGTTTCTCACTGTACTTTCTGGCCTTTCTATCCTGAAGTTCACAGAACTGACATGTAAACTGCTTTTCTCCTTGACTCCTTTCTTTGCCTGATTTTACAAAACTGCTGTAAAGAATCATGTCATCTGTTTCAGTCATCTTAGCTTTTGGCAAGTAATGCTTCAATATCCATTTCCTGATCCTATTCCTAAACAATCATAAATAGAAAAATGTGAATATAAATATGCCAGTATGAAGTCAATGCCAAATGATTCTTATGTCCCAAATGTCCTATATAATACCTATATAATCAACATTTCAAATTCTGCAAAAGATTTTTGCATTTGAATTGTCACCACGGGCTCCATGAAGCTTACACTAGAGTGCCTTCAGTTCTGCGGCACACCAGCTGATACAGCTGAAAGTGCAGCTTGAGATTTTAGCCTCAAAAAACTAGAAACAATGACCACATTTTCTAGGTGGCACCAAGCTGCAACACAGGCAAGAAAATATAAATGTCATATGGATAAGCAAGTCTTAGCCCATGGTCTAACAGACATACAAGGGACAGGGTCTCCTCTGACTGGGAAAAGAAGTGTTGGTTTGCAAGAGCACCAAGGTTTATAATTACTAAGTCAGAGATGCAGATTTTTGCATCATTGGCTAACTACATGCTCTTAATCTTTCTCTTTAAGTCTTGATCTGCTTTCTCTTTTAAAATGTCCCTGGCTGAGAAAGCACTTCCGTTTGTTATTGGAAAAGCAGATTTCAGCATTTGCTTTCTCATCAGTGAAAAGGAAAAAAGACACCTACCTAGTATATACAACTTTGTATTTCTCCAGGCTACCAGAAAGCAAATTAAAAATTTGCACCAGCAAATTGCTGTTAATTCATATGGACTCAAGGTATCAACAGCTTGATGGCTTAATGAGCACCTCTAGTTTTTATGGTGAAAGGTCTTAATCGCATTCAACTTTAGATTTTTCCACTGATTTTAAAGATGCCTAGATTTCATTTCCAATAATTTTTACTACACCAACACATAAATGACAGTCCAGCATCTTTATATACTGCTTCAGTAAGGAGTACCAATTTGTTTTGGAAAAAGGATGATAAGGATGTTTTTGATGAGCCTTGGCATATTCTCTGTTGCTCATTCACCTTGTGCTGGCATCCACATCCTGGTCAGATGACACCCTCCCAAGGGACAGGGAAATTATATCTTTCCTAGCAGTAAATGAACATGCTTATCTGGAAGAAGCTTAAAAAAGTTTCCTGAGTTAGTTTTCTGCCAATTCAGTGGTGTGAATCAGTCCCACAGATGGTGAGGCAATTTCCAGAGCTGGCAGAGGAGGGGCAGGATCACCTCTGGCCAGGGACCACTCCAGCAACTCCACCTCTGAGGTGAGGGAGAGTTTTCCAGAGGAGCTAGAAGGGACTGTAACTCGGCTACTGCAAACTGCAGGCTCAAGAGTAGTGGCACAGTAGAGATTTCTCTATAAAACATTTAAATTATAATTTGCCTGATACAGCATTTGAACTTCTGCTTAAAAAGCACCTGATTTTGCATTATACTAAAACAGCCTTTTAGAGATTAAGAGTCCATTTGGTGTGCTCACTTTGAGGAAGAGCTACAGCCATTCTCATCTCAATGTTCTCAGACCTTTGCTTTCACCACACAGATGCTGAATTCCAGTTTCCCAAGCAGGGTGTGTGAGCACAGGGAGAGCATTTGCCCCCAAGCAAGCAGGCATGCACTAAGGAGAGGGATCAGATGCTGGCACAAACACCCGCTTTCAGACCTACACTGTGTCATTTCAGCCTCCCCCAGGCCAGGCATGGCTTTCTGGAAGCATCAGCCCCTCGGTCAATGAAAAGGGCTATTTGTTCCCAATACCATGGTGCTGCAGCAGCGCAGCGCTGGTGCTCAGGGGAGGCACTGAGCAGATGCTCTGGATCGCTGCTTGGTGGCCTGGGCTCTGGGCATTGCTCGCTGCAGCTGCTGCTATGCTGTTCTGTACATATTCAATACACTTAAAATCTGCGTTTGCATCTCTACGCAGCTGCCCAGCATGCTAACACCAAAACAAGATGAGAATTGAACAGATCAGTAGTTAAGTCAGAAAGGAAGGTGGCTGCATTTCCTTCATCACAGAAACAAGTTCAAATGTGAGTTTTCCCCACTCACCTGAGCCACTTCTCTTCAGAAGAAGCCAGAGGCAACCCTCATGACCAGGGCCACCAGGTTTTGAGTTCCCAGCACTTTCAGAAACACAGAATCACAGAATCTCAGGAGT
>NW_010207327.1:0-2990 GCF_000695765.1 Mesitornis unicolor
GCCCTCGGAGGGGAGACGTTGGGAAGGACCGGGACCGCCTACCTTAGGGGTTTTTGAGGGGATGCCGGGGTCGCGTCCCCTAAGGCGGCCATGAGAGGGGACGAGGCCGGTTGATAGCGGGCTGGGAAGGGTACTCCGGCAAATGGGCTCGGTTCCAGTGAGCTCCCTGGCCCAGAGGCTTTCTTTCCGCTGTGGAAGTTGGAGGAGGGCCGGGGGGAGAACGCAGGTGGGAGCTTGAGGTCTGCCCTGCCCTCAGCTCTGAGTAATCCCCTGGGCTTCCCTAACCAGCCATCGTTTTTCTTCAGGTGAGATGCAGGCTGACAGGCCATGAGATGCCATGCCGGCTGTCAGAGCTGCAGGCTTATACCAATGGCAAGAAGTATCAGCGGCTGATAAAGACAGCCAGAGAGTTTGACTATGGCAAGTTTGAGCCCCATATAGTGCCCAGCACGAAGAATCTGTACGTATTCTTCCTTTTGTGTGTTATGCTTTACACTTTGTTCCATCTCAGTCATAAAGTGGTCAAGCTTTACAAAGTTCTTGAGCATTTATGGGTTTTGGGGACTGGGAAAGTCTTTAAAGTATTTATCAACTTTGAGCATAGTGCTTATAAGTGAAAAATTATTAAGTCATAGCATAATTAAACTCTGTTGCTCTCTCTCAGACACCAGCTGTTTTGCAAGCTTACTCTCAGACACATCAACAAGTTTCCAGAGCATGTGCTGCGTCATGTCCAAGGGAAGCGCTATCAGAAGGCCCTAAAAACATGTAAGTAGCTTTTCTGAAGATCTAACCAGGCAACTTTTTCCCCCTGAGCTGTTGAGGTTCAAGTAGATCCACATGAAGGGAAGGAATCAATTTTCTTTAGACTGACAGCAATGTATTGCTGTTGCTGTGCGTGCTCCTCAGCTGGGAAAGATCTCAGTGGTAGGGAGCGATCAGCCTCTAGCAAATACCCTGGAACAGCCCTGCGTGAGAGGAGCGGTGCTGAAGCTTCCCCAGAGAGGAACTCACGCACTCAGCACAGTCTCTGTGTTAACATTTTTCCCATCTTTCATGGTCTGTAGTATCGCTATAGATAACACGAATGTATATTAGAGTTGGAGCTCAACATACTTTTGACTTGCATTTGATAATAAGCTAGAGCTGGAAATGAAAAGGACTGGGGTGACTAGGTGGCCTTGCTAAGTGCCACCCGGTGCACTGTTAGATGAGGAGTGCCAGAAGGAAGGAGTGGAGTACATCCCTGCCTGCTTGCGACAGAAGAAGCAGCGGATGCGGCGCCCTGATGATGAAATGAACGGGAGCAAGCAGCCTTACAGAAAAGAGGAATTTTGGGAGCCAAAGTCCAGTGATGAGGACGGAGAGGAAACGGATGACAGTATGAGTGACTTGTACCCACGTGAGTAAAAACATTGATATGTCCTAAAGGGAGTTGGTCAGCTAATTTTCTCTTGGCTTCTTTTTACTGCTCCCTGCTGCTGGTGTGCTGTAGGTGTGACTTCATCCAGCTTGGAGATCTGGGGGTTGGCTTTTGGAAAAGCTTCACACTGCCAACTAAGAAATATCAGTTATTGCTAGGTAATAACCGGAGGTGGATCTCAGAAAGTGTGAGTGATCTATACAAGATCCACTGGGATTTGCTGCTTTAGGTATTTCCCCTTCCCCCGTTTCTCAGCCATTTCTTCTTGTTGGTCAAGCCACTCTGCTGACTGCATCTGCAGGTGCTCCCTGCAGCAGAGAGCAGTGGTGCAACCCCATGGCACCACCTGTGCTGAGCAGTTCCCAGAGCAGGGCTACTGACAGCAACAGGCACATTTCTGATAAAACACGAGTGTCATTATTTGCCAAGTGTTTCAGTAGTGACATGGACTGGCAGCAGCTTGGCAAATCACCTTTAAGACACCCTCAAAGTAAAGTTATGGGGAGGAAGAACCTGTGCACAGGTAACTGATTCTGAGCAAAATCTTTGTATTTTAGCTGCACTCTTCTCAGAAAAAAGCCCAGCAGGTCCGCAAACCACAAAGGGCAGCGATGACTTTGCCACAGACAGCGAGGATGACAGGACCAAACAGAACGGTGACATGAATGGAGAGGACAGTGGGAGAATGGATGTCAGCAGAGAGTCTGGCAACAAAAGGGGAAAGGTGCGAGTCGTGCGGCTGTGTGCAGCCACAGGGGAGCCTGGGACCAGGATCCCCTCCCGTAGGTGTTTGATCTATTCCTGTCTGAGCACCACCAGAAGGTGCAAAGCTGTTTCGGAGAACAGACTTTCCCCATGTGCCAGCCACTGCCTCGCAGCTCGAGGTGTGAATCACCACCAGTGACTGTTTATCCTGCCCATATAAATAGCTCATCTCTGGGATCCTGCTACACACTGTCTTCACAGGGAGACTGAAATGTGTCCTGTGGGTTCTGTAATCTTCCTCCCAATATGCTCATAAACACTTGTTAAACCCTTCTGAACTCACAGGGTTCTTCTAGACCCTTTTTCGGCCTCTTTTGAGGAGCTGGCCAGGTGCTGCGTTATAGGACATACCTTAGCCCTTCTCCATTTGGAAAGCAGGCAGATGTTCTGTACATAAAGATGGATAAACCTTTAATGCTCTCAGCCTCCTGAAGAAGGGGCTGGATCTTTTATAACCATATCAAACTGACCAGGGCTGTGCTTTTCTGTCTCAGTTGGTAGAAGAGACCACACTCAGTTTCTCTTTGAGCAATCTCAGGCAGGGCTGGATTTGGGTTTAGGGAATAAGCTAATAAACTTTTTTTTCTTCTACAGAAACAGTCAGGACCTTTGAAGAAGAAATTCAAGAGTCATCATCAAAAACCCAAGAATTTCAAGAAAGCAACCAATGGCAAATAAATTTTATAAATATTTTGCCTGGAGCCTGTTGTGTAACAAATCCAGAGGGCACACAAGGCTGGCTGAAGTGCTTTGCTCCATTAAGTTACAGCTGGGGAGGGGAACAACAGGGGGGAATTCTTGT
>NW_010207327.1:3000-13410 GCF_000695765.1 Mesitornis unicolor
GGGAAAGAGGGCTGCAGCCAAGTACAGGAAAGATGGTGGGAAAGGAAGGAGATGGGACCCCTGATTGGCATTTCCAGGCAGCCTGGCTGTGGAGTGGCACCAGTCACACACGCCAGGTGGATACAAAGATGCCATTGTTTTATTTTGATTGTTTCCAAAAATCAAAACATTTTCAAACACAACTAAGGTACAAAATACAGCATAAAATGAGAATTTATACTTATTTCTTTTTCCACATAGAAAGCAAAAATATATTCAGAATGAATTCCAGAACACTGCAGAGCCAATTGATAGCTGACATCCTGCTTGTGAGAGCTTCTCGGTCATGGGGAGGTCACTGGTTTTGGGAGATGCATGAATACAGCAGTGTATGTAGGAAACCAGAATCTTCTGCATCAGGACCCACAGTTAGTAAGTTTGCATACGGCGCTGCCTAGAAATACCTTATAATGCCCTCCACCTAACTGCCCCTTCAGTTCCAAAGTAGTTCTGCTGCAAGGGACAGTATCGGTTCCTTTTTCTGGGGGCTTTTGTGGGAAAAGGGACTTGTTTCCACAGAGGAATGAAACTGGTCAATATTTCAGGCCAGTCCATCATCCAGCTCCTTAGACAGGACACAAAAGTTGAGAAAGCCAACTTAAGGGCTACTTACAGGACTTGATTCTATGTTTCATTTATAAATACTATGAACATCAACAGCAGTTAAGTTGTCTGAGAATGGCCACCTTGATGTAGTCTAAAACCATTCTAGGACCTGCAGGAAATGGAGCAGAAGCTTCCTGTGCTGCATATCTGAAACAGAAAGGACCAGTTTGTTTTGCTATGAAGAGACGGGCACAGCAAACACTTGAAGTGAAAACTTCTTACAAAAAGAAAGCCTTCTATGTGACCTGGCCTTAAATGCTGGCTTCCCCTCCCATCTACCTCCACATACCAATTTGCTTCCTTCAGCAGCAGCACATCTTGCTGTTACATAGGCTGTTTTCCTCTCAAGATGATGAAATCAATCATTTAACATTCAACAGTGCTCTACTATTTGTCATCAGTTCTTTCAGCCAACTTTTTTCTCTTAAGCAACTGTTAAGCTGAACTGTCCAGGTTAGTGTCCTTACTGGGAGTCCCTGGTAAATCCCTCCTGCTGGATATGTTCAGCTGAATTACTCCTTGAACAAACAGTTGAGCAGCTTTCTCAAGGGAGACAACAGTGCAAGGAATCAATGTAATGTTAGCAAGTTGATAGGGCTCATGCTTTCTAGAATTCTTTCATGATCTAGTGAACAGGATCACCTAGTTGACTAGCAGAGGACAAAACACCTCCTCCGAGCAGCACTAAGCATGTTCATGGCACAGAGGCTGTGGCACTGAGAGGTGGAAGCAGGGCCTTCCTCTCTCCTCATCCTTATGCTGAGGAGATCCTCCCTGAACATGCAAGACATCTCTGGTTGCTTATTCACTGCACAGGCTTTGCACTTGCATTCTTCAGCTATAACCGTTTGCATACAGAGCTGAGAACTGGGGCTATGGCAGCACACAGCTGACTTCCACACTTCCTCCCTATACATCTAGGAGTGGTCTGAGATGGCAGAGAAGTGGCTGCACTCGAGAGCTCAGCACCCCAGCTCTTCTGCTGTTCAGTCAACTGGGACTTCTATAGCTGAGGCTGACAGAAGTGAATCTAAGAAGCAAAGACTACAGATCAGAAGATCTACTGCTCTCATCATGTAAGAGTGCAGGGAAAATGGGGGTTTCTGAAGACACTTTCACCAATAACCTGCAATTCAGATATGAATTTGGGGCATACATGGATGGAAGCTGGTTAGTAACAGAAAGGAGCTTTTATTATGGAACCTGCAGCACAACTCGGCTCCCTTCTTTGGAATTCAGGGAGGGGCAACTTTGGGGAAAGAATGCTGAATAGAGTTCTTTTGGCACAGAATTTTAACAGAATCTAACATTCTGTTTCTCCAGGAGTATCTCCTCCTCTTCCTTCTTGAAATCTGATTAGTCATACAGGATTCCTGATTAGCAGTACAGGATTCTCCCTTGTTCCCCTCAAGAGCAGAACTGGGACATGATAGAAACCCCTCTCCCTTTTCTTACCTAGAGGGGGGCAAGACTACTTTCAGAGCTTTCTTTTTGCCTTTTATTTGGGGGCAGGAAAGACCTCCCCTCCTGTTAAACAAAATGGAATTACAGGCCTCTGAGCAGCAAAATTACAAGTGATTTTTCTTTGATGCTGCTTTCCACCTTGATAAGCAATGCTATAACCAGCAATGGAACTCCTTATGCACAAGACAGTTTTGATGAGCGTGAGAAAGGGGATCCACTTCATTAGTTATAGCTAGAACCCAACACTGAATGATACAGCTGTATCTGCTCACAGTACTTCAAATTTTAAAACATTGCTGACATTAAAGACAGCAACCATTCTACTGCAACTCACTGAAGCATCAGCAAAATGCAGGTTCCTTGGGTTAGTTCCAAATCTAGGAAGTTAGAATAAGCCTAGGCAACATTCCTTGAAGAAATAGGAATTTATCTATTATATTACTGGTGCCACTGTAAATCAAATTCAAAACATCTGTGCCTTTAATAGGAAGGGGGCATGTACGTGTAAAATGCTGGCAGTTTTTGTTGAATCCATAGAGAATCAGTTCTGGACTTAATATGTTATGTCCCAAGAAGTGTTGCTATTCCTGTTACCACTCTTTTTTCTTCTCATCCATGGAGACTCCGCCGGGGCCCAGTGCAACGACAAGGAGAAGCCCTCCGATTACAGACATGGTCTGGAAGAAATCGTATTTGAGGAAGTCATGCATGGGCTTGTAGGCTGGGACGGTCCAGAAGGCATTGAAGTAGATGTTGATGCCAAAGAGCCAGATGACGAGAGTCAAGGCAGCAAGCTTTGTCTTGAAGCCAATTGCCACCAAGATAATCAGGGCTGTACCCACAATGTTCTGCAGAATCTGCAAGGTAAAGAAAATAAACCACAAGCTTACATATAATTCCTAAAATAAATACACAAACATCAGAACAGAGCATGGATAGGCTCAGCAGAACAAGCTGGCATGGCACACCTAGTTTAATATCTTTTCTAAATATTAATTCTACTAAAAAATAGACTTAAATGATAAGCATTGAGTAGGCCCTGGAGCCAATCCAGGAACTGGTACTATATTCCAGTTCCTTAACTCATACTTTTAGACTCAGATACTTACAGAAAAGAAGTTCATATCAAAATGTAGCAGTGTCATGAACATGAGGACCAGCAGCACACGACCTCCCAGCTGCATGTACTGCTTAGGAGAGCTTTCCCGCATGGTAGGGACACCAGCAAACATGCTCTTCCCCTCTGAGCGCGACTCAGCCAAAAGCAGCAGTAAGCCTCCCCCAAGGGCAAGGTTCCTACAGAAAGGCAGAAATGAGGGAGAAGAAAAGCAGTTTATTACAGTTTGCACAGTGGATTCAAAGTCTTATCTGACAATGTCAGCTTGGTAAGAATCTCCATGCTAGTGAGGAGTGACCTACTCTGCACCCTGTGATGTGTGCCTGCATTAGACTGCAGAGCTGGAACAGCAGCACTGGACACAACAAGGATTTATACGAGCATGTGTAGACATAAAGATTATCAGAGAAGTCCAGCACCCACAGCTCAGACACAGTCACTTAGTATCTGTTACAGCATGAATTTAGTTGGACTGAAGTTACTCTGTACCTCAGGTTTAGCCACATATGCCAGAGTAGTTCAGAGGTTGCTTTGAGAAAACAGAACAGCAGTACTGCTAAAAGAAGTTACACATTTACAGAGTTGTAGTAAGCCCAGAGGACAGTTCCTGTGCTGCCCCTTGCTCTCCCCTCAGACTAGAGGGGTGAAAAGGTAACAGTCAGCCATCACTAAGCATTTGACAAGAAAGCTCATATTTAAGAGCCCTGCCTTCTACTTAGAGAAGGTGTTTGAGATTTAAAATCCCAGAAACCACTCTGATATCTACATGCTTTAGTCTCCTCAAAAAATGGCTTCAGTCATGCATAAGCACAGTTGCTATTTTAGCCACTTAGGAAATAATAGCAGCTCAGTGACCCAGTCTAGACAGTTGTTTGTGAGCTCTCAGCAAGGAGGTCAGTAGCAGAAGCACTTACATCCTAGTGGGTCAGGATTAGTCTTCCCTTTCTGCACCACTGATCCTGCTGTCCATGGTTTAACACAGTACTGATTTTTTAAGTGCTATCAATATAAATGCATCATTTGTAGAGCCTTTCTAGTAAATATAATGTATATCAATCATCTCCTCTGTCAGCAAGTGGCAGTGATAGACAACAGTTTTCATTCTGTTTCGATAAAAACTGTAAGCAGACATACCTCATCAAGAACTTCAGGTCCCATAGAATGCTATATGCAATAGTCTAGGCAGAGAAGAAAACAGGTTAAAACACCATATAAATTACACTGAAGTTCCGAATTTACATTATAATCTCAAGCTTGTACTATCCCTAGCAGAAGTCAGATAGAAGTGTGTTATACTAAAGGACATCAGGTAGGTTACATCATTGTGGTCCAATGAGTCAGTGTAAAACAGAACAGAAGCCAGAATTTGACTTGAATTTTTGTGGGAGCTAAAGCACATTGGTTTTGAACAGGAAGGATGCTACTAGCTAGGATCTTTTGTGATGGGGACAGTCCTTTATCAAAGCTGTGTGCTGAAGGCCAAAGCAACTGCAAGTTCCACGTTTGGCACATTACTGACATGCAGGTAAATTGCAAGTTACTTCTGCTAAATTGGTCAAAGTCAAGTCTGGAACCAACATCTCCAGCTGACTAATCGCAATTACAGCCAAGGATCTATCGGGCACATCAGAAGAACAGAAGCAGCAAAATAGTCCAATGCCACTGAGGACTGGCACTAGGCCAGGGTGCAGAAAAATTCCAGGGTTGAGAGTTGTATTTAAATATGTTGGCAGTAGTGGGGCTAAGAGAAATTTGAAAGACATGGTTTAGAAGGGCTGAAGACTTAAGCCTCCTACCTGTAATGCTATAATTCCAAACAGTCCAAAGCAGGCATATTGCACAAAGTTCCTACTCAGCACCAGGATACAGCCGCCTGAGTTGGGGAAATTGAACACAGTTACACTTCTGGCTTGCACAGGAAAATATGCAGCAGACAGGCAGACTTCAATTTCTTTCAACTGTGCCACGGAGAATATCAGGTAAGAGATTTTAGTTGGGACAGATCAGTTCGAGAAGCAAGCTTTAGTGCATTTTAAAATACTTTGTAATTCCAGAAGTATCTTATTTTACAAAGAATAAGCACATGCTGGATGCAGTCCCCAACACACAGCAGCGTACAGCTGCTATCAGTGTTAAAGCATTCAAAGGAGTTAAAAAGAAACTCATCGTGTATTTTTTTTTTTAGGAGAACTGTGAGGACAAACATGCTGCACTCCTTTTCCTTCAAAGCTTTTGCTTTATATCCTTCCTCAAGCCTCCTGTCACAAAGCACTGACAGTCTCTGCTACTTTGAGGACTGGTAACTACATTAAGCTAACTCTCTACACAAAAAATATGTGAGTAAAAGAAACCCAGACACAAGACAAGAAATTGGCAGAGCAATCAAGAACAGTAGATCAGATACATAACATACTTCTCTCCATTTCTGATACTCTAAGTCCATCTAGCACACAGAGAAGCTCTGTACCTGGGATTATTTTGATTCCTGGCCTTTGAAAGACTGATACAAGCACCTCTCTCAGGCTTAAGTGTACCAACTGCAGGGTAAGACTTTGTCATTGAGATTAATACCCATAATACCAACAGGCTCAGAAAGTCTTAACACTGCTCTGTTTAAGAAAATATGAGTATTTCATTTACAGAACTCAGGGAGTGTGGTATGTGTTCAGAGATGCATATACAGAACTGAAAAGAGACTGCCCTAACAGACTACTGACATCTGACTCAGATGTAGTGTCACACAGAATTCTCCAAGGCTACTTCCAGGAAAGGCTGAAGCAGGTTAATTAAAAGCTCTTTTCATTCAGCTCATGTAGTATTATCAGTTCTAAGCTGCCAATGGCTATTCAGAAATCAGTGAGGCATCCCATGCTTACATGATTCACAGTGCTTACACGAGCCAGGGTGGCAGACACACTGCAGTGCTCTGGCATCCACCTTAACAGCCTTAGAGCCACTTACTCAGCTGTCCGAAGAGATTTATGAACACAAAGATGGAGGCTAGGAAATAGCCACAGTTCCACGTGCCATCAATGTAATCCCTCTGTTCGCTCCACTGGAACCACATGCGGATACCATCCTCCAGGAAGGTGCTGATGAGGCACAGGCGGGCCACGTGCGGGAGGTACTGCTTCGTCACCCTCAGGAACTGTAGGGGCAGACAGCACAGTTAGCAGGGAAAAAAGGCAGGCAAGGTGATATTCAAGGCATAACAGATCCGTGCACTCTGCAGACTCTGAGGTCATGAATATCTAGAGAGAAACATACTTGGGACTTGGATTTAATTGAAATTATTCTCCTCTCCAGTTTCAGAACACTCAGGAACAGCAGGGGAAGCCTGTTGTCAGGGTCCACCCAAGGAGCATTTTGGACCAGGACTTTGAGAAAAGCAGAATCCAGCAGCACCTTTCTATCTAACAGGAATTGTGTTTTGATGGAGCTCTTACTAGATGAAGGCTGACCTTGCTTTTAGGTTTGCCTATCTCAGGGTTTCATATTACAGCTCAACTATCAGATAGCCAGGAGCTGAAAGGGCAATCCTACTCCCACCCACATACTTGGTCACTCAGCACCCTGTAACAAACCGATTCAGAGAGTCAGGCTGACAGAAGGCCAATTCTGTAAAAATTAAAACACATTAATAAGCTTTCTGCCAAGCTAGTTCCCTCTAACAGCTCAGAATAGCGACAGTGCAGAACATGTGTACTTGTGTAGCAGCAGAAGCTATTAGATCTGTGCAAGCACTGCATGAAATTGCACCCTCTATTCAAGTATACACAGCTTCTACTTTCATTAAAAATAGTATCCTGTATAGAAAAAAAAATAGGCATTTATATACACAATTCAGTGTAGTAGTTAAAAGGAAATTACATCATCATGCAGCAGATGCTGAGCCTGAGTTCTTGGGAATGCAAGATGTATCTGGTCCCACATACCCTTTAATCCTGTAAACTCCCTGGTAGTTTGCTCCACAACTACAGTAACTATAAAGGAAGTTTATTGCCAAAGAGGGTCTAGCCAGCATGCTTGACAGGACTGCAAGGAAAACTTACTGCCTCTGGATTATGACAAGTGCTTCACTGTCACCCAGTTTCCTAAACAGCACTGGTGATCACTTAATGGAGAGTTCCACCAGGATTTGCATTGCCACTCTGAATGCAAGTGGCACCTGACTGGCCCCTTTCAGTGTATGCTGCTGTACGAGTGCAATCTAGTAAGAAACAAGCTTAAATTTAATCTCCATCTAACTTCACAAGATCATCCAAGCAGGCATCTATCTTCAGGTGACACGAGCAGTTTAGGCAGGTTGACACTTGTAAAAGTAAATGCCTATGCCAGAAGCCTTCACGCAGCGCTGCCAGACTCGGCAGAAATCCTTGTGTTAGAACGAGGAGGAGGAGCCATTTAATAAAACTCCATTATCCCACACAAAGTTCAATGTGTTGTAAGGCACATTGATTCATACAGTTTATGCAATATTAGAATACATCAAGCATGAAAAAGGGCTGAGGAAACCCACATGTATATGGATGTTTTCCAGAAAGCATCAAACTATGTTAGAAAAAAAGGACAAAGGCAGATGAACTTTTTCTTTCAAAATTAAGTATTTACATTGACTTCAGATCAGATAATACAGCTGATCAGTTTCTTTATGGGGAGATTTTTTTATTTTATTTTATTTTTTAAGTCCCGGCAGTGTCGCATGCTTTCAGTATATATGGGAGTGTGGGGAAAGGAGACTAAAGTGATTTCTGAAAGTTTATTCTAGCCACAGCAATTAGTAAATGCTAAAGGCTGTTCCAAATCCTATGCAAGTGACAAGCCTTGCTTACCATGTAATTGAAAATTATGAGGAAACAAAAATTCACCAACATGCTTAACAGTTAATATCAGAACAAAACTACACTAGTTGTACTGCATGCATCCAGAGTCTAAGGGTCAAGATTCAAGTTAATCAAGTGCAGTGTAAGTGCAGCTGTACTCTGACTCAGGACTGCCACTTGAGGCTTTTTTAAGCCTTGTTAACAGTCAGATGAATGAGTCAGAAAATTTGTGTTCTTTGTCACTGAATGAGACATCTTGGTTTACAGCCTTCCTCCCCAGATCTCACTGTGTGTTCGGGTAAACTTGCTGACCAATAGAAAGGATAAAGTTGTTTTGGAAATAGTACAAGACCAGAGGTCTTTTGTAAAGTAAGTCTGCCTTGTTAAAACACAGAACAGGCAACCTTGGGCAAGAAGGAAATTAAAGAGGACAAGTGTTGGGCATCTGTAGGAAAAGGAAAAAAGCCACTGCTGTGGAAAGGCTGAAAAAAGAAGCAAACAGGAGAGAGAGGATATCTGCCTCGGGGCCTCATCTCTGTTGTTTTGAAGTGGGTCATGAGAGCTGATCTCATCATCCCCTTACCTGAAACAAAACAACTGCCAACAGTTCAGGTGAAGGAGCCAAGAACGCATTAACATTTACCTGTTCTCATGGCCTATAGAGGGAATTTAATGCTATCTATTAAACATGAGTGTGCACATCCAATCAGTTTAAGACAAGTCAGAAAGACTGAAGCCTAAGGCAGCTGCAGTGCCAAGCAACCTTATCACAACACACATCATCTCCGGACATCCATAACTCATATAGCTGCATTTACGTAGCTATACACAAGCCAAAACCCATGTACACAGCAAGCTTAAAGTAAAAAAAAAAAAAAGCTTTAGAAACAGATTGTATGAACAAGAATCCAAGCCAAAAGAACAATTAGCCATGGAAATCCAAGTTGGAAGAGAAAGAAGAAAACACTTATGTGATAACCACAAGAGGAGAACATAACAGACACCAAGTGATTTTATGGTTAGAGTATGAGTATAAATCACCCAAGTAATGTAACTAAGGACAGAGTAGCTTAAAAGAACCTAGATAGGTTTTAAGATAAGTAACCTATCTTAAAAGATACCTAGAAGTAGGACTGAATTAATAGTACCAGACACCCAGATTTTGTTCCTACACATCACTGGCAACATGTGGCTCAAATGCTGCACCCCAAGACCACTTCCTGCTTCCTTTTGACGCACACAGATAAAAGCACCACATATGGTAAACTTGGTCGCTGCAGTTAAATACATCCAACTAAGACCCAGGACTTGAAACATGCATTCCACCAAGCACAACACACGTAAGCTAAAGCAAAACTGCAGATCAATGGAGGTGGCAAGTGTTAAACTCATGACATCAAGTAATTGGATGGCTTATTAAGCTCTGGGCCTTACATCAACTGTTCTTAGCACATACTGCAAGAGGCAAAACGTCTTGAGAAAAGACAACAAAATACTGAAGTAAAACTATTTTAAAGAAGAACACCTGGTTCTGTGTTGGCAGCCAAGTCACTAACATACATCAGAGAGGCTTTGTATTGCCACTTCACCCTCTAACAGGAATAGAAAGGTCAAAGGTAGATTTAAATGCTCCTCTTAGTTTAACATGCAAAGATGTACAGCAGGATCCAGGAAGCCCTACATCTCTGCTCAAACCCCATTTTTTAAAGACGGCTTGAAATATTCAAACCCATAAAGAGGCCTGCCCAAAGACAGGTAATAAAGTGATTCTGTTTTGATTCTTACCATGCCTTCTAAACTGTATCTCGCCTCCAACAGTCTCAAATTTGTTAAGAATCCAGCCCATTTTGTTAATATTGTACATATGACAGCATAATTACAGGTCTTTAAAGACCAATACATAGCCAGAAGTTGGGAATTTTCACTGCCCGTAGGTATATTCTGTCCAAACACAGAACTCTTTGCTGCATGTGTACATGCATGTGTTCTTGGATCAGGGAAGTTACAATCACAGTGATGAACAGCAGGCTGCTAATTTACATAGCAAGCTCTCTTGTGGGCTGCACAGCACTATTAGCCTAGAGCTTCTGATAATGGCATATTCCAAATATCTAGCTTGTATTCATTAAGGGATTGCTTTGTTCTGGAAAGACGCAGAACCTCCATCAGCCTAAGACACCAGTGATCTTTTCTGGAATAGGATGCTCCATCCTCTGGTGAGGAGAAAAATCACTTCCTTCCACCAACCTGTATATATCTGCTTAAGGAGATCCCACCTAGCGATCACAAGGACAGCAACACTCATCACATTGGGCTAATCAATGTCTACAAGTTTTGAACACTGGAAACAGAGGCATTCCT
>NW_010207327.1:13441-16354 GCF_000695765.1 Mesitornis unicolor
CTGCTTATTTCTACAGGCAAGAGAGCTCTGACCCACTAGAACATTGCAAGCAATCTTAATCAGGTTTTTAATTGCAGGACAATTTCCTATGTCAATGCTTTTCACTCCTAAACTGTACTTTATACCAATCCCCAATTCCAAAAGACTATTTATTACTCAAATCTTTAAAAAAGGATGTCTTAGTCACATACTGCATTTTGCTCTATCTTCATGGGAAGATTCTTTCCCAGTCTAACCAGAATAGGCCATTAGACTTATAACAATACAGGATCAGTGCACTGACATGACTACGTTACTGAAAAACATTCCAGATTCAGGTTTTTTTAATGTAAAACACACAAAAAAGGCTCAGACTAACAATGAAATGTTTTCTTCCCTCTTCCGTTTTCTGCAAAATAGGATAGAGAAATGTTAGAATTAGCTGAACAACGTGCATCAGCATTTATGTTGGAAAATCAAATAAAAACCCCAGAGTCTGGTTCTCCCTTAGAGTCCTTTCACTGCAGTACAATGACTCAATAGTTTCCCTGCATTTTTGTCCATAATTTTTTTTTTATAACAGCAGAAATACCAGGCACCCACATTCCTCAAGATTATTACAGACACTAGAAAAGTTGCTTCAGCTCTGCTGCTTCTTATGGGGACGACAGAGGAGAGACAAGAAGTTCTATAACCCTAATCAATCAGTATAGGCCCTAGATACAGCTGTTTTCAGTATGATAATCAGCAGTACATGGTGACTGCAATGAAGGGCTTAGCATGTAATATTTTAAGAAGGATCACTAAAAAAAGGGCTTAACTTCTGAGTATGTAAATTATTTAATTAATAACACTGGGTTAGTATTATGGAGCTTAAAAACAAACCAACCCATGATGCCGAGTATCATTCTGAACCAAGATCTCAATTTCTTTGCACAGTGTATCACTCAGTTTTTAAGAGCCCTTAATAGCTTCTCCCACCCTTCCCAATATCTAATAAGTTGCCTTCTCCAAAATCAACAGGACCACCCCCCAACACCCACCGAGTAGCTGTCTCCTTCACTGCAGCTCTTGGAAACTGCTAACAGCTCACAGCAGAAGAGCTCACCAGGAGAATTTTTTCTCCTGCCAGTTCAACTCTCCAGTCCAGTGACAGGAAAGTGGTAGTGCGAGAGAAAAGGGGAACATAGCCTTGGGAGAAGTAGGATAAGCCCATTCACTGAGGGCAAGCTCAGCTGCCTTGTAAGACCATGTCTTCAGTGCACTACTTCACCTCTGGAGTAAAAGCCACTTGTTACTATAGAGTATACTGGCATCTAAGGCATAATTTACTAATTCAAAGGGAAATTACAGTATTTTAGAAGAGTTAAGCTTTAACATTTGAATTTAAGGAACACTTTATTCTTGCTTTTCTAAGAGATATTCAGGGCTTACTGATAAGCCATGGAAGTAGCTGTAACATTTTCCCACAGGCTTTTATGCTACAGAAATTAAGACTCATTAGGTCCCGAGCACTAGTACAGGGAGTGGAGAAGCAAGGAAATCATTGAGAATGCACTCAGCTCCCAGAACAGCCATTGTCCAGCTCCACCACCTCTGCCTCCATCAAGGGGAGTTCCTCCATAGTTTCAGTCCAAATGTTACAAGTAATTTTCTGAATCCAAGATGAACTTACAGTTTCTGTAATGCCAAGTGTTAACTCTGCAATATATACCAAAGGTTATTGTTTAGAAAATCTCTCCACTCCTACACTGGTGTAACACTAAGTTTTAGCAGCATACACAGTACAGCAAGTATCTGATTGAGCTACAAGGCAGCTGTTTGGAGACAGAATTATCAAAAGAGTTAGTTGGAAAGCCATAAAAACTGTTTTACAATCTGATGGGCAAGTGTATGCAAACACCCCAAATTCTCCAGCTCAAGAAAAAACCTCATCCTTAAATAGAATGTGGCCAAGCACAAATAAAGTCATGCCATTTAAAAAGTCATTTCAGGAAGAAGCAAACTGCATTTTAGTTGGACAAAAGAGCTTTCAGCAGTATAAAAAAAAGGGGTGTAAGAGACATCTAGAAATAGCCACACAAGAATAAATAGAGAGGTGTTATAAAAAGGTTAAGACAAGTGCTGTAAATTTTGGCAAGTGACTTGAACAGTATAGTGACAGTTTACTTTCTCCTCTAAAAGAAGTGAGAAGAGAAGGTAAACAGAGGATGACAAAGATGATCCAGACACCCCTTAAATTGAATACTCCACAGACCATAAGAAGTTCTGTCTCTAAACCAAGTCTTCCACATGGGGGTGGGGAGGAAACACAGAACAGGTTTTCCCAGCGAAAATCAGTTGAAGACAGAGGCAGCACAGCCCCCTCAGAGCTCTGACGTGTTATCGTGCACCACACAACTCACACTGCTTCAGCAGTCAGAGTTGTAGAATCAGACAGAATCGGATTTTTCCAGAGAACTTGCTAAATATGATTGGACACTGCCTCGTATTTTCAATTAGATGAATCACCATGATAGTGAAGATGTTTCTAACACCATCACCAGCAGATGAACTACTTACACTCAAAATATTCCTTCTCTCACTTATAATAAGAGATCACAAACTTATTTTCAACAGAGTAATCTGTAAGGGTCTTCACTGAAATAAACGTAAAAAGGATTACAAGACATCAGCTTGCTTGTTTTCCTTTTGCCCCAATTTTATGTGTAGCACAGCCTCTTCCAGTTGAGGTTTCCAGCTATCAATGAGGGTTTAGATTTTTGCTTTCCTATCACCACCACCTCACCCTGGCTTCCCACACCCCTTTATATCTCATTTGCCAGCCTAGACGGTTTGCAAGAAGACAACAGCAGCTCAGCCTCCTGCTTCCTTTCCCTTTATTACCTCGCAGGGAGAAGCCTACTTCCCAAGGAGAACTCGTCCGCTTCACTG
>NW_010207328.1:0-536 GCF_000695765.1 Mesitornis unicolor
GTGACTAACTTTTGCTCTCTCTCTACACCTGTCAATTATCAGCAGGGAGAAAATGCAGATAATATACATAATTCATGAGCATACTGTCCTTTGTTGTTAGGCTGACTGATTTAGCCCCATAGCATAACTGCTTATTTAAAACAAAACATTTAAATTCAAATGAAATACTGTTACCTCTTCAAAATATGTTCAGTTATTATACTGTTCAGATATATATATATGCGCGCATTGCTAAATGTTATCAAGGAAGACTACTACTACACAAATTTATATTTGCATAGAAAGCTGTTGCATTATGAGGAAAAAAAGAGATGTTATCAATATCATTCAGTGCTTATATTCTTGCACAAGAGACTCTTAGCCAATTCTGACTTTTAATAGAAAACATTTAACAATTAAAATTATTTTAATGCCCTTAATATATTTGTTATATATTTTGCTAGTCTCTCACAAATAATTTTAATAATTGCAAGTATACTTTAAAATTAATAAAGAATAGAGGTAAATTTTCCTGGTTTGAGCTAAATAGAACTAAT
>NW_010207329.1:0-2129 GCF_000695765.1 Mesitornis unicolor
TATTGGCCCGCTATTTAACAGGAGAGGTGAAATTGTCACCAACAATGCTGAAAATGCAGAGGTCCTCAACACCTTCTTCACCTTTGTCGTTATCAGCACTACTGGGTCCCAGGCCACAGAGACAACTATCCATATTGAAGCAAACACAGACCTGCCGTCGGTGAAGGAAGAGCTGGTGTGTCAACTACTACAGGAGCTTGACCCATATAAATTGATGGGCCCAGATGCCATCCACCTAAGGGTGCTAAGATTGCTGGCTGATGTCATTGAAGGGCCACTCTCCATAATCTCTGAGAAGTCAATGAGACTGGGAGACATGCCCAAAGACTGAAAGAAGGTTAATGTCACCGTTATATACAAGAATACTTCCAAAGGTAGTTATAGGCTTATTAGCCTCATGTCAATACCTGGGAAGATTATGGAGCAAATCCTCCTGAGTAATATCACCTGTAAACTGGGACATTTGATTGGGAAAAGCCAACATGGATACACCATGGGCAGATCATGTTTAACAAATCTGATTGCTTTCTATGACAGAGTGACCCGTTCAGTTGATGTGGGGTGAGCGGTGGACGTTGTCTACTTAGCCTTCTCCAAGGCTTTTGACATGGTCCTCCACAGCCTTCTCCTTGAAAAACTGACAAACTACAGTGCAGATAAGTGGTCTGTGTGGTGAGTGGGGAACTCGCCGATGGGCCATACCCAGAGGGTGGTAGTAAATGGTTCATTCCCTAACTGGATAACAGTCACAGGTGGGGTCCCTCAGGGATCAATATTGGGCCCAACGCTATCTAATATTTTCATTAGTGATCTGGATGTTGGGATCAGGAGCTCACTGATGAAGGTTGCTGATGACACCAAAATGAGTGAGGTAGTTGACACTCCAGAAGGGAGAGCCACTCTCCAGGAAGATCTGGACAGACTGGACAAGTGGGCTAGCAGGAACTGTATGAAGTTCATCATCGACAAATGTAAGGTCTTGCATCTGGGAATACATAATCCAAGAATGCAGCTGAGACTGGGTTCCACCTGGCTAGAGCAGCCGTGTGAAAAGGGACCTTGGGGTCTTGGTGGATGACAAGCTCAACATGAGGAAACAGTGTGCTCCAGCTGTAAAGAAAGCTAACAGGATGCTGGGTTGCATTAAAAAGGGCATAACCAACAGAGATAAATAAGTCATTATCCCTCTCTACTTGGCACTGGTCAGACCACACCTTGAGTACTGTGTTCAGTTTTGGTCCCTGCTATACAAAAAAGATGCTGACAGGTTAGAAAGGTTCCAGAAAAGGGCCACGAGGATGATCAGAGGACTGGAAGACCTGCCGTATGAAGAAAGGCTGAGAAAACTGAGCCTGTTCAGCCTTGGGAAAAGAAGAGTCAGGGGTGACCTTATCACCATGTACCAGTACATAAAGGGTGGCTACCAAGAAGATGGAGATTCCCTTTTCACAAGGAGTCACATGGAAAAGACAGAGGGTAATGGACACAAGTTGCTTCTGGAAAGATTCCAACTGAACCCCAGAAGAATTTTTTTTACCATGAGATCAATCAGACGCTGGAGCAATCTTCCAGGGGAAGTGGCAAATTCCCCTGCTTTGGTCAGTTTTAAGAGTCAGCTTGAGAGGGTGCTGACTCATCTCATTTAAACTATACTTTTACCTTGAGAGGTTGGACTAGACTATCCTTGTGGTCCCTTCCAACCTGGTATTCTATAATTTTATGATTCAATGAAGATCATAGTGCAGATACTCCTGCTGGCTCTGCTAGGGCATGTGAAAAATGTGGAAGTGATTAGTGACAGTCAACATGGTTTCACCAAGGACAAGTCATGCCTGACAAATTTGGTGGCCTTCTATGACAGGATTACAGTGTTACTGGAGAAGGGAGGAGCAACCAACATCATCTACCTGGACTAAAGCAAAGTGTTCAAATCTGTCCCACAAAACATCTTGGTCTCCAAATTTGTAAGAAACAGATTCAATGAATGGACTACTCAATGATTAAGGAATTGGCTGGATGGCCATGCTCAAAGTGTGGTAGTCAATGTCTCAATGTCCAAATGGAGATGAGAAATGAGTGGCATTCCTCAGGAATTGGTACCAGTGCTGTTTAACATCTTTGTCAGTGAC
>NW_010207330.1:0-227 GCF_000695765.1 Mesitornis unicolor
CCTAGGCCCCTACAGGCACTGCCCCCGCTGCCCACCCAGAGCCCACGGGCTCTGCTGCTCCCCTGCAGCCCCTCACCCCAGCACCCCCTCGGCCGGGTGCATCTGCCCGGCTCCTGGCAGGGCAGGGAGGGCTGTGGGGCACAGGGAGGGACAAGGCACAGGGAGCGGAGGAGCAGGCTCTGGGCAGGATGGGGACACACGGCCATACCTGCGGTGGTGGCTGGGGG
>NW_010207330.1:315-883 GCF_000695765.1 Mesitornis unicolor
GTGGCAGCTTTAACTTTAAAGGCTCCAACTCAGCTGCCCTGAAGCTGGTGGGGGTAGTGGGGTCAGCTCCGAAGTTTAAGCTCCCCCAGGAAAAATGGGGCACAGGGACCCCTGGGTTGACACCAGCGACCCCTCTCTTCCTCCCTGTCCCAAAGTGCACGAGCGCAGCATCCAACGGCTGCCCCATTACCTCCACTCGGCACCGCTTACCTCCACTTGCCCGACGGCGATGGAGTGGAGCCGGGCTGGGGGGCGTTGGCATAGCCGGGGCGCGGGTGCCAAGGCTGCGTGCGGTGCTTGGCTCCGCTCGCCTTCCCCTGCAGCTGCCGACACAAACGAGAACTTGGTGTTCTACAGGGAAGGGGTTTGCGTGAGCCAAGAGGAGAAACAAAAGGGGAGCGTGGCGACGGGCTCTGCCGGGTGCTTCTGGGGCTTGGGGATTCTGGTGGGGGCAGAGGAGGGCACGCGTTAACGCCAGGGTTTGCTGCTCCACGCTGTGTGTGCTGGGTGATCCATGCAGGAGAAGAGATCAGCCCTGTGCGGGGGTGCTGAGCTGGGACCCCCACTC
>NW_010207331.1:0-19196 GCF_000695765.1 Mesitornis unicolor
ATATAGTATAATATAGTATAATATAGTATAAAATGTTATAATATAATGATATAATTAATATAGAATGTAGAAACTACATTTAGTAACTTGAGGACATGGACTTGGTAGCACTGCAAGGAAAGATGACGGTAGGCGTTGGTGTTTTTTGGACGGTATTTTTCATTGCATTAACGGTAGAAGTGGCAAAAAGAGAACGGAGCAAGCGCGAAGGGGCAAGTAAGGATAAAGGGGAACGTGTGTGTGTGTACGTGTGTGTGTGTGTGGAATCAAAGGGCCTCATTGAACCTGTTTTTGGGTGGTGGCCAAGGACTTTGAGTCAAGACGATTGTCAGATGCTTGGGCTATGACAGGCACTTAATGCAAAATTAAAAAAAAAGAGATTATAGCTGCTTTGGTTTTGATCTTGCTCATGTGATAAAAGGTCCAATGGCTTCCTACTGGCAGGTCCAAAGACCTTCCCTAATTATATTTCTATAAATGTTAATGACTATTTCAGTATTATTAATGATGGCAGGATTGGAGCTCATGAAAGATGGGAAATCGGTGGGATTAACTTGCTCCAGCTTTTATTTGCCAAGAGAGCATTTTCCCAGCATTATTCTCTCTCCATATATTTTAACGTTGTAATTGCGGATCAAAGCCTACTCAGCTTTGGTTGTATTAAGTGAATCTTACTGAAATAGAACCTCCGAGAGGCATTTTCTGCCAAAAAATGTAACTGGAGAAGTCACGATTGAGTTCAGCTTATTAAATCTGTTTACTCAGTGCGCCTAAGTCTTTTTGGAATTTAACAAAAAACCCAAAACATGGGTATGTTTGGGCAGTGGGACATGACAAGTAGTACATTTGTATAGAAATAGGCCTGGGAAACAGGCTTGAGAAGCATTGAAAATACAGAATTATAAACAAGACCTCATCAAGGTATTGCCTGGAATAATACGTATTTATATGAAATAAAAATGGCTCAGAGATTGTGAAAGATCAGAACTTCAAAGACCTGCACTTGATGTTCACCTGAGTATAAGAATTTCTGCTGGTCCTGTATTCTGTCTCTGAAAATTACTGATATATTTGTGTATTCGAAAGCACATGTGAGAATTTTATAGGAAACTTCCGTGGTTGGTCTTTTCCTGAACAATAATTGCCAAACTGCTTCAACTTTTAGTAGTTCTTTCCGTAAAATGGATAGAAATAATGATAAGAATTGTGACCATCCACTCTATTTCTATGATTTCCATAGGAATATTTCCATATAAGGTTTTGAACTCAACTCTATGTATTTAGGTGATAAAATCAGCCACATGAAATGAGACCCAAGGCCCATCTGACTTAATGCTGCCTCTCACCTGCTGTGTGAGAGTTTTGGGTGATGAGGCTTTATCATTTGCAGAGTAACAAATAACAGATAATAATTACATTAGGAATCACATTAATGACGTATTAATGACATACTAATGATGTATTAATGACTATTAATTACATTAATGACGTTAGTCATCTCACCATTGACATCAGGCAGCTTTTGCTTTCAATCTTCTGGGAATTATTTGAAGCATCTTGCTGTATGTTGTTTCTCTGTAGTGAAGCTGTTCCATACTTGTATCTACCCTTAATACTCCTATAATTTCACAGAGACTATAGTTTTTTAAGCAACTAAAATCATAGGTTTATAGGTTGTTTTATTTTTTCTGATTTTTTCAGAGCTGCATACTTTGTAGCTGCTGGGTTTATATTATCTCAGAGTTATTTCTGTCTCTTTTCTAGTAGTTTATGTTTGCCTTATTGAATCCTGTTGCATATTGAACTGTTATTTTCAAAGAATCATCCGTAATGACTCCAAGACCCCCTCTCATTATTATAATAATTAAAGGATCATATTTTTATACATTTTTGCCTTATATATTATGCCGCATTTATTGATTTTATGCATCCATCATCCATTTTAAGGACATTAGGGTGACTATATCAGGTTAGGCCAAAGGTTACTCCAGGCCAGTTTCCTGTCTCCAACACTGGCTAAAATAAAACTGTTGGAAAAAACCCATTAGAAAACGGCAATCATGTATTGTTACTTTGTCAGAAGATTCTCCCCAGCTCCAGCAGTTTGCAGGCCAGGAAATTCCAGAGGCAGAGATACTGTCTTTGTAGTTAATGAATTTTATTTCCTGTTGCTCAGTACGGGATAATTCTTCTGCAAATGCTAGCAGTGAGTTTTAGATTTGACTGCCCTGGCTAATTTTTATCACCAATAATGCTTCCTCCTATTCTGTCCATATGCCGGTAGTCTTAATTGAAGTAATTAAGCCAATTAGTGTTCATCAAACTTTTAGTTTCATGTAGGCACTCAGTTAATTGATCGTTCTACTTTTTTGGTCAAATCAAATGTACGTTATGGGTTTTTTTCCCCAATCCTTCGTTAAACCCCAAACTCTTTAATTTCCTACTTTGACACTAATTCCTTCCTCGTTTTTTCACACAAGGTAGAAAGCACTTATTCGGGAAAGAGATGAATGGAATTTGGGCCATCCTTTGACCGTCTAAGCCAAAGCATGCTGCTGCTGGAGCTGCAGAAACTCACGGTTATTCCAAATACATTCTGTACCAGCTGCAACTGTTTAAGTAATTCACCGGTTTTTGAGGACATGAGATATGAATAGGGATAAAAGGGGGAAGAGCTGGTGAGCGCTTTGATTTCAAAGCTTTCTGCTTAACCCTTTATTACGTTCACATAGGATTTTTGTGAAAGCACTGTCCTTAAGCACACGGTCTCTGCCTGGAAATACGACAGTCTTGTGTGTAGGGTTACATGTAGGATTAGGTCCTGCATTATTGAAATTAAGGCAAATTTCTGCTTTGACCTTGTTTCCAAGAAGCAGGACCTTGGACACCAATGTGCAGCTGGACACACTGGAAGATAAAAAGTTACCTGAGGTTGGCTTTTATGTGGTTGGTATAGAGGTAAGAACTCCGGCGTCATTTACATTTTCAGCTCTGTTTAAGCGCTGAACTCCTAACGTGCATTGACGTTGCACAGTTTTAAGGTCGGTATTATGTGCAACCAGAAATGAGTGTGTGTCATCATTCCTTTGAACAATTTCATATTTCAGGCACGGTGTGGTGGTTGTGGCTTATGGAAAGAACAGACGTGCACTTTACCTTGTGGGAAGAGGAACCAGCTGCAGTAATTTAGGCTTTTCTCCTGGTATTTCCCTATCATCCAATAATCTCTTTGATGAGGAACAGCCCCCAATTTTCTGTCCTCCCCTCTAAGACTGGCACTTGCCCAAACCTTTATTTATTTGGAGAAATAGGCCTCCTCTAAATGCCTTTCATATTTTGCACTGCTGTTTCCATTTAGTGCCTGCTCAACCTTTTTCGAGGCTGGACTCTACCTCAAAGGTTATTGTTGCTGGGGAAAAAAAGCAAAGTCCTAAATACGCCCTCTGGTCTTAACCAATAACTGCCCCTGAACCACAAGTTCTTGAAATGGGTATATGTTAGCTATTACGATGGGTCTGCTATGGCCCAGGCATTCAAGATCCAAAATTTTGTCTCCACCATATGAGTAGAGGGTGCTGTTGCTCCTTTCCCTGCTGCTCAATCTATGGCATATAAGGAACTTCTCTTGTTGAAAGTGAACACTTGACAGGTCTTTTTGCAATTAATATATTGCCTTTTGCTTCTCCTGTATTGAGGATTTGGTCCAAAACCTCATTTCATTTGTGCAAAACATACGAAGGTTATTTCCCATGGTCAAGCCTACATGAGGGACACCTTGGTTTTCTCAGCTGGGGACGTGTTTCTCAGGAGTTTTCTCTTTGCTGGTTGTTCAAGATGCAAACACTGTGCAAAAAGCAGACTCCAAAGTTTTCTTCTCAAATGCGTTAAGAAGTCATTTGTCTCTTCGTCTTCTCCTGGGCATGCCACCAGAGCCAAAATTTCTTGTGCCATTTCGGTAAGTCCATAGGGCAATCACATGGGTGAGGTGTCTGCAGTAGCACCAGGGGATGTTACATGCCCTAGCGATTTACTCTGTAAAGTCATTGGGGAAAATACTGGAAGTCACACAGTGCTTGTCTCCTGCAGCCTCAATCTGTTCTGCAGCTCCACCAGCTTTGGCAGCATCCGCAGAGCGCATTAGGACAGCATCCACATTGGCTCCCTCGCTGGCGCTTCCTGAAGTTTTCAGACCTGGTTCTTGCATCTGGTAGATCATGAAGGTTACGTTGGCTACCACCAGCACTATCCACGTTGTCCTGCCTGCATGATTCTGCTTCCTGATATCTCCTCCCTGACGCTTCAAATCTCTTCGGCACCCAGTGGTATGTATGTGTTTCACTCCAAAGGTATCTGCTTCTTCAACCTCATTTCTCATCGGTCTCAGTGGGCTTGCTTATTTCTCAACGTAATTGCGGTGCTGGCTGCTGAGCTCTTTGGCTTTGTTTTCTAGACACAGACTCAAAGCGCCTGACAGGTTTCTTCTCTGTGTTCTTGTGTCCTAATACTTCCATTTCTCTTTTTAATGGAGGCCAGATGGTCTCTCACACATCACATCACTCCAGACTGTCCTTGATGTGGCAGATATAACTTCCCATTCTACTGCATTACCTGTCCAACGGTGGCGATTTTCACAGCTCCAGAGCACTGGCCCCTTTAGGACATGCAATACTCGCTAAGGATTTGCTGTTTAATCATTCCTTCGTTTTCATTTCCAAAATTAAACTCCACTGCCTTAAGAATTCTTGGACTGGTTCTGTTTGCCAGGAGTCTCCTCTTGCAAAGGGAACAATGTTTTACGAATTACTGATATTAGATGGTCTGTGCCTTCACGCTCTTTGAAGACTGTAAGCCTTGGCAACGTGTTACTCATTTGAGGGCTCTGATTTATGTCTCTTCCCAGCCAGGGAACATGCACCAGATATAGGATCCCCCTATTTTCTATATTCTGTCCTCAGTTTTTTGGGTGGAGTATCTGGCTACTGGAGGAGATTATTGAAATAGCTGGTGAGTTAGGCATTTTGGCTTGGACACACCTGGCAATCCACGTACTCCAGAGAGGAAGTCAACCAGGATTTCAGAATGAATAAGCTGTCTTCTATCAGAATTAATTAACTACTGAAAGGGATAGATGGTAGTGCCTAGGGGTAATATTCTACATTACTTTACTATTAACCCTTGGAAAATACTCAGTTCATCAGGGCATGGGATGATTTTGTATTTCAAATGTAGTGGGATCTCTGTGTCTGGTCTAGGCAGTGCTAAGCCGCACATGTAAGTTCCCCATCCAAGCCTCCACAACTTTGCCACTGATTGTGTTTTAATTTCGCCATAATCTCAGGCTTTCTGCAAACGTTAACAAGTTTTGATGTTTTCTGGAGGTCTGAACATTGTAAGGGTGTTTTTTTCCAGACAATCCTTGTTTATGGAATGCCGCAACTACGGTTTTGATCCAGAGCATTTGGCTAGGATTTAGTAAGGTGTCAGTATGAATTACAGAAGAAACTTCTATGCAAAGCATTCCTAGAAGCATAATCCTCAGAAGAATTAACAATTCTGGACTGCTTCGCCGAATAAATTTTAATATGCGTGTCTTGTAAACAAGAAAGACAATAATCGCGTTTGTGTGGCGTACATTTTTTCTGTTACTGAATTCCAGAACCTCAGTATCTCTTCATTACTAGACAAGTCTAGGAGCTGTAGTGATAAGCAGTTCATCTGTTTCAGAATATTTATTGGACCGTTGTTTTTTACAGATAAACTTTGCTCCAAGAGGGAAAGTTTACATAAGGAATGGTGATTTTTTAGTGTCTGATTGGGAATGGGAAATCCTAAGAGGCAATAGAACCCTCAGGACACATTGGTACTCAGTTTAAAACTGTGGAATGAAAATCAAAATGATGAATTTTAAGAATTAGTCTACGGTCATGAGCAGACGGAGCTGGGAATATCAGGTTGCTAACAGACAAGTGTCTTCCCATTGGAAAACTACATTAATATTCAGTATTTTCTGGGAAAAAAGGTTTAACTTTTCTTTATTCACTCAAGGCTTTCTAAATACTTTTCTGTACCACATTTCTATTGTTCAGACTTTTGGTATAGAAAGTCCAAAATTCAATGATACGGTTTTGTTTTCAGAGTCTACTTTCATCCATGCGTTGGGATAAATCGCTATGAGCCTTTTCAGAGTTTCTCAGGAGCTCTTTAAGGATGATGGGCACCAACACCAACGCCAAATATCAGGTACACCTTGAGCTGCAACTGGGGCATGTCATGGTGCTGCCAAATGGAAAGGGATTTTCTGGGTAAGTTCTCTGATAGTAGAAGAGTGCTCTGAGTTGGTCCCAGTTACACTACCAATGGTCCCAGTGGGCTGATCCAACAGCCGCTGGAAAACCTCATTTTGTGTATTTTGGTTGTGCCCAATGCCTCATTAGTGGTGGATAAATGAGCTGGAGGGCACCATGCTGAGGTTGCACCACAAGAAAATAACTTCTCACTGCATTTTTCTTCGAGAACTGCAGGTGTCGCTAAAAATCACGAAGACAAATCCCTTCTCTGGAAGCCAGGCGACTGGGAAGAACTGGGGAAGTGGTGAAAATCTGAATCCTTTTCCAGTTGCAGAGTGTGATAAACCAATGTAACACAAACCAGAGTATTTTGTGTGTGTGTTAGATCTGTCTCAGTGCTTCATGCATGTATGTCCTTAAAAAGTGCTAATTGTGGCTATAATTGGAGGTAGTAAGTTTTCCAAGTAGTCATTATGGTAAGAACAGTCTAAGAGGTTCAATTTCCATCTGTTACCAGATCCATGGCTTGAACAGCGAGCTGATTTTTCTTTCCTTAAAATTGGCTTTGTTTCTTGTATTACACTTGTTTGTCACTGTGAGCAGTATGTGGAAGATAAATAAATGTTGCTGTAAAATATTCCTTTAGTTATTTTTAAATGCTTCTTCCCGAACAGTTGTAGGACTTCTGATGGTCACCATTTCTGGTCCTTTCTCTAGATTCTCTGAACATTAATTATTTAAATGTTTTCTTTCCATAACTCCTTCAGCTTGGCTTTGCTTATTATTTAGTGGCTCCTGCTTTCTTAGGTAATCTTACAGGACACAAGGATATATCTACTTAGTGAAAAGGTACATAAAATATCTTGATAAGCATGTTTTAATTGAGATGATACCGAACACTGTGGAGTAAGTAAAACACTCTTGCAATAGTTCTCCGCAGCTTTTAGTTTTCTACCTTTCAATTTGGGCGTGAAGTAATGTGTTAAGTTTCATCCTTGCCTGGGAGACAAAAAGTCGGGGAGTATTTGCAGTCAGTGATCTGTCAGTGTCAAAAAAAGGCATCAAGAATTTAATAAGACAGTTACCTATGGTCCATATTTTTTCTAAAACAATGGAAAATGGTTGCTGCTAGCTCTAACATATTTAACAACCAACGATCAGCTTCCCACCTTTCCATCAAAAGAGGCTATTAACAAAATCACTAAATACCTACGTATTACATGGAGTGATGTGACTGCCTGTAGTGTTTAACTCAGCCAGCAGCTAAACACCATGCAGTTCCCTCGCTCCTCAACCCCTCTCCCCATTGGGATGGGGGAGCAAATTGGGAGAGTAGAAGTAAAGACCTCATCAGCTGAGATAAAGACTATTCAATAATTAAAATAAACCAGACTAAAATAATAATAATAATGCCAATTAACTGTAACAGGAATAGGTACAATGATAATAAAGCAATCAAAGTTATACTCGGCTCACAAACAGCAGCCACTGATCGTATGGCAACGAAAATGCGACAAGGGAGGGGTAAGGCTCAGGAACCAAAATGGGCCCCATCACAAAGGGGAAGGAGAGGGATCAAAGGAGGAAGGGAAGCAAGGGTCGTCCTCAGCAAACTCCCCAGTTTACAGTGAGTGTGACATTTATGGGATAGAATACATCTTTATGGATCATACCTGGATCATCTGTCCTAGGTCACCTCTCCCATGGTGACCTGGGCTTTCGCATCTCCCCATCCTCTTGTGCAGAGAGAAGGAAGAAAAGAACAGAAGTAAATGAAATTGTAAGCACAGATGCAGGTGAAAAGCTGAAAAATAAACCTTGGAAAATGGAAACATCTGCTGGCAATAATCAAAATGTTTAAAATCTTATCAGCTCCTGTAAGGAAAATAACTCTATCCTGACTACAGCTCTCATACCAACTTGTGCTCTCTAAAGCGAACCCTGCAGGTTTCTTCGAAATCCAGCTCTGCTGAAGCATTAAAAGTGAATTCTATCATTCAATCCCAGGAAAAGCAGGACACTGCCATATCCACTTCCAGCACTGAACAAACTTCAACACCGATTTGAGGAAGCTGTGTGATGGTCATAGTGGAAAGTGCAATTACTTTTGTCAAACAGCCATGGGAAATATGAATTAACATCTGGTGAAATGCATTAAAAAGGGTTTTGCAGAATTTGTTAATTTGCTATTTCAGGACGTGGTTTAGTGGCCATGGTGGGGTTGGGTTGACGTTGGACTGGATGATCTTAGAGGTCTCTTCCAACCTTAATGACTCTGGGATTGTATGATTCTATTTTATGTGCTGCTGTTGGCACAGAGGGTACAAGGGGTTAATTCCAGCAAGATTTCACGTCTCTGCCTTGCTGACTCTTTCTCACCCATCAGTGGTCTCTGGTAGCTTCTTTTTGAAGAGCCGATATGAGGTTGTCCAGTGATGCATTTGAAAGGTTCATCCCATCGTTGAGTTCAGCTTCCACAGGAAACAGCACTGATAACAAAAAGCGCACATTTCCAATTGGTTTTCCATTTCCCCAAAGTTCCCTGTACCTCCTTTAAACATCTTCAGCACACGTCTGAAGGACTAATACTTATTAATTCTTAAATTATTTTTCAAACTCACTTCTTCTTCAATCATTTGTATTGTTCCAAAGCAATAAATGAAGAATCATGCACATCTGTCTGCCTTTTTCTACCAGAAAAAAAAGCTCTACCCAGAGCTTTCCCACTTTCATGTTTCACTTTGTCTTTATTGGCTGAAAATCAAACGCCTTCTTGTTTACTTTGGCAGGCTCTTGAAGGTTATGACTGAGCCCTTCCATCTTCTTTCTTTGTTACATTTACAGCAGTGATCAGAAACATGGAGCATCCTTTATGAGTTTCTTTGCTGAGGATTCCCACCAAACAACACCGCAGACACAACCGTTCTTGGCACTTACTGCCAAAATTTCATTAACTGATGCCTGTGTCATGCTATCACTTTTTCATATCAGTCTCCTCTTAAAATAGAGCTGTATTGGGCCTTTAACCACATTTTCATTACCTGTCCCTGACACCTTTCTCTTTCAGCTCAACAACTTGTGAAGATGAATCAGTAACTACTACTACTCTAACAACAACATCATTCCTATTTCTCAGATTCAATATTTGGGTCTTGGGTTTTGCATTGCCATAGAAATGAAACAGGAGCACAAGGGCTTTCTGTGTCTTTAACATTATCACACTGTTGGGGTTTTAGCACCGCAAAAGAATGATCAGATTTCATGTAGATAGATTCGATGAAAATATTATGATGTGAGAAGTAGTATATATAATAGTCTAAAAATATTTTAAAAATTAAGTAAAAAATCCAATAAGACACAAATATGTTCCTTGTAGATTAGTATTTTTACCTGCTTGACAACTGCTTTTTGTTCTGCTCGTGTGTGCAAATACCAGATTGTTGGGCTGCTTGGAATATTGGAAAATATTAAGTATGTGCTCATATTCATATGTATGGTAGGCCTAAATACTTGTTACGTTATCATCTTATGTGATAAAATATAAGTGATATATAAAAATATAAAAAAATATATAAAATATAAAGTAATTGAGAAAAATTAAGACTTTACAATTATGTCTCTGGATAAAATGTGCCGCTGTGTGTAGAAATATCCCCTAGAGTTACCTTTTACAACCTGAATGAGTGGTGGGAGGACTTTTATTGCATGTGCCTCCAAAATTTTGCTGGCAACTCCCCCATCTCCATCTCCATCCAGCGCCACAAGAATGGCTTGCTGCCTTAAGGAAATACAAAGGAATAAATGAAGGGCAGAGTCACTAAATACCAGAAGGTGAAAACCCACAAAATTAAAGATGAAAAATAAAATATGCACAATTTTGTAATAAACTGAAAATCAGGTGGAAGTCAAACTGAAGAAAGTAATAGAATAGAAATTAAAATATACAGAATGATGTACGTATGTAGACTAAGACATATTCAAAAGCAGAGATAACAGAATTAGTGATCAAAACTTGTAGATTTCTGCCACAGACTCAGATCTCTGTGAGATTTTGGCCACCTTCCTATGAGAAGGCAAGGCTTTTACAAAGTGTGGCATTCTCACAGCTGAAAAGAGACTTTAATGTTGGCACGCGGATGCTCCATTGGCTTCTTGAGTTGTTGATCTAGAAAACATTTCTTATTCCAGGAAAGGAATACATGGCAAAGCTGCAGGCTGTGGAGCATCTCCACTTTCTCCTGCAAGAGAGAAGGCTTCAGGAGGTCGAGTTTTCTTGGGAATGTGGAGCTGCAGGAGAGGGTTCTGCTCCTTGAGCCTGCCAAGGCAGGTCCAAATGTCATCCCAGAAATGGTAGCGCCTCATTGAGATAAGGTGAGCTTGGAATACTAAGTCATGCCTGAGATATATTATATGCCTGCAAATCCTGTTGACCTCACTGGCAATTTGGAATCCTCTGTAGAAGGTTGGCTGGCAGTTCATTTTTATAAAGTCATTGGCATGTTTTCATGGGAACACAGAATCATTAAGGTTGGAGAAGCCCTCCAAGATCATCCAGTCCAACGTCAACCCAACCCCACCATGGCCACTAAACCATGTCCCCAAGTGCCACATCCACACGGTTTGTGAACCCCTCCAGGGATGGGGACTCCACCACTGCCCTGGGCAGCCCCTGCCACTGCTTGGCCACTCTTTCAGTGAAGAAATTTCCCCTCAGATCTAACCTAACCCTGCCCCTGGCACAACTTGAGGCCATTTCCTTTCATCCCATCACTTGTTACTGGGGAGAAGAGACCAACACCCATCTCACCACAACCTCCTTTCCTTTGAGGTTGACTCCTGAACTACCCTATAGCACAGTTCATTGGCTAGAATTTTCCTTAGCAATCTCCTCTTAGCTCATCCCAGAGCCAACATCTGCCTTCTTCCTGTAAACCCTCTTTTTTTGGGAAACCTTGGCTTACTTGGCAGGCAGAGTTACTGGGACAAATATAACTGGACCTCAGTGTAATTCCCTCACGGGCAGATGTAGGCTGGTGTTTTTGTGTTGTTTTTTGGCGGAAGGTAATCTCTTGCCAGGTCAGGTTGGATATTGGTTAGATGATAAACCCTCTATACAGTAGAAAACAGTGGAAATGCATGAAGCCTGAAAAATTGAAGACTCCATCATGGTTTTGCATCTGTCATTTTCCGTTGGTCTGGGACAAAACCATTTGATTTTGGCACTGTACCCGTGTTCGTGTCAATAAGTAAGATAGCTAAACCTCCAGGGAATCACTGTCTCTAATCAAGCCCATCATTAAAGTGTGTACACAGCACTGGGCCTAGAGGCCAGTGCTCCTGCCAAAACCCCAGAAGCCAGAAAAGAACATCAAGATTTTGAGAAACATTCCTGTATGACATTTACCAATGTTGATGCAATTCTGAGTCCGTCTCTCCCACTGCTGCTTTCTGTTGATTAAGAGCATAAGGTGCTGTGTTTCCTGTGAGTCAAGGGAAGCTTCTGGAGAAGCAGATAGGAGCAATGCCCTTTTTTTCACCTTGATGTCGTTATAATCTTAACTTTCATTGAAGGATTCTCTTGGGTACCTCTCTGGGCTTCAGATGTCTGATTAAGCAAGACTCCCATTTGGTTTTAATAGGCTCAGCTTTCCCTCTGTGAGTGCCACAGCATGTTTGCAGGGCCCGTGGACATCAGGACTTTAAATCTTTGTCTGAAATGTGCTTATTAGATGCACATAGACTGAAATGTGTTTATTAGATGTGCACAGAATGTACATATTTATAGAAATGTTTAATGTATGTGTACACTTCTTTTATCTTGTGGCACTTCCTTGTTGCTAAGAACTGTTCAGTCCAATTTGTGTGTGTATTGTAAGAATACATGCAAATAAATGCATTTTGTTTTAGTGGTATTCTCACAAACCGAATAGGAGCATCACCTTCAAGGTCTGGATCTGCCAGGTTTTGACTATCGCGTGGTTATTGGATTTCAAGCAGACTATGTATTCAATACACATACAAATATACGGGCAGCTGCAAGGATCTAACATTGAAAATCAGACCTTGAATCTTTCCTTTTTGCCATTTCCAGGTTTTCCCCACTTCCCCCATTGAAAAAAAATTGAAAAAAATTTTGGAGAAAATAGTAGAAAATAGAAATAGTAGAGACAGAAAGCAGAAAATGAATCTCCTTTTTAACTTTCGTAAGAAATTTGAACCTGTAATTACCCGTGGCGAGGGCAAAAGAAAGAATAGCTCAAGAGTTAAACTGACCTGGAGCGCATTCTTTTTACTGACTTCTTTCCCAAACGAAAATAAAAACCCCAAACAAACAAATCTCAACAAACGCTGCACACAATTGGCGCACAGATGGCACCGAGCATCCCAGATTCCTCTGCAGAGCTGCAAAGCGTTCATCCCAGGCGGTTCCTCCACCGCTCCAGCTTCCACCCATCCATCTGAGCTGCTAAGTTGTCGTGCGCCGAGTGTGAGACTCAGAGATTTGGCTCCTGCGTTGCTGCACCCCCACGGATCAGGGTATCTCTTCCAGACGTTCCTAGCGTGATGCCAGGGTCTCCTCCTCCATGACCTGGTGTCCCAGGTTGAGGTGGCTGGGGGCTCCTCTTGTCCCCACTCATGGGGCACTGCTCTGGCAGTGGGGACAATCTGCTGGGCTATGTGGCCACCACCTCTTACTGAGATGTTGGGCTCCAAGAAACCGTTTTTGGTCAAATATTAGAAATGCTGACCTCTTCCCCACCATAAGCCCCACCACCCAGCTTTGTCCCCTGCACAGGACCAGTCCACACTTTGGTCTTACTCACTGGAGAAGAAGGAACGTGAGAGGACTGAGCCATTTCTAAATGAAGTTCTGCAAAACTACAGGCAATTTTGTTTGCCAAAGCTTGATGATTTGAAAAATCGGTTTGCAGCATCCTTCCAGCCTGTATCAAATATTCTGGAGAGTCACCTGCTTCTTCAAACATCTTGGTCTTCCATTGTACCTGGACAAATGAGTCTGAGGACTCCTGTTTTAGTGGACGTGGGACATATTGTTACTACTACTTTCAATTCATCAAATTATCATTATTATTCAGACACTAAAAGCAAATATTTCCTTTGTTGTTTCATAGCTGATTCCACCGGTGTGGCTTGTTAAATTTCTGCTTATTTCGAGTCTGGCTTCGCCATAATTCATCAGGCAAAGCTGCCACCAAAGCTTGATGGGGGATTCGTCCAAGTCCAGGCTCTAGGATTTGACACGTATTATTTTGCTGTGTTCTTTGTCCTGTTACCATCTTTCATTTGAATTGGAACACAGATAATTATATTCTAGATTTAAAACAACTTTGTTTTTTTATACAAATATAAATAAAATATTTGTTTTACTATCCAAAGCCTGGAAACACCTTCAAAGAGGTGATTTTAGTATCTTATAATTTTCTGTACGCCAGAAATGGTTACTTGGAATGTGCTGCTAGTTGTCTGCCCTAAAAGGAAAAAAATACTGACCAAAGGAATTCAAAGTGCTGAAGAGTTTTAACCACAAAGGATACACAGAGAGGCTAGAATGGCACATGGTGCTGAGCCTGTCAGATTCTTAAAATACCAACAATTTGGTGGTCTATAGTCCTGTCACTCTTTTCATGTATCTGAAAAAAAATGCTTAGCATCCTCGTTAATTGAAACTAGAGCTTTCAGGCCAGAGATTCGATTTTTCCGGTATCAATGGTATAAAATTTAGAGTAAGAGCATAGGGGTCCACTTTCTACAAAACCTGCTGAAGCTTTGTAAAAAGATTTAGCAAAGCAGCCTATTCAGAAGTGTTCTCTTGTGCACCGCGATATCCAAAATTCCTCCTTTCCCATTGGTATCATTGAGGAACTTCCTATAACCTTCATGTTTTAAAATCCATGTGCTTTTTAATGAATTAATCCTTATTTGTGACTTCATTCCATTGAAATTTTGATGATGTCACAAAGATCAGATCCAGAGAAAACCTGAGAACTGGTCAGTAGAAGTTAGTGCTGAGGATCTCACAGGACCGAGCCCACTGAACGGGTTGCAGTCATGTTGAGGCGTGATTTTCTAGCAAAAGCCAATGAGCTTTAAATGTGAAGTGGTCCAAAAAAATATATGAAGCATAAGCATGAATGTTTCAAAATGAGATGTTTTCCAACAGTTTCTGTGAAGAGTCAGCTATACAATTCCAAAAAAATATAATTGTTCTTGTTTTAAAGCCTAAGAATAGAAAGATTTTAAACCAGGAATGATGGTACTAAATAGAACATAATCTACAGTGTATGAACCTAAAGACATTCGAGGTTGAACCGGAGCTTTATCATCTTTGTTGCAATCATCTTACATTTATTCCAATACATTTATTCAGGGATGTCTGGGTGTCTTCACCCTTTCCTTATTGATGTCTTACAAGAAAAATATGGAGAGAGATGATCCGAACCAATGGAGCAGGGCATTGCAAAGCCTGGTCAATCTTATTTATTGAGCCATGCATGGTTCGTGTTGGGCCTTAGATTTTGGAGGCCTTTTGTGGGCTTTGGAGTGGTTTTTTTGGTGAGAAGTAAAGTTTTCCTCTGCTCAGCAGTGACAGCAATGACAGCAAAGGAGGACAGAGCCATTCAGACCTGCAGTAGGTGGGTCAGTCAGACTGCTATAGGTCTACTGAAGTCCTGGTTTTATTTGGAATACCGAATAAATGGATATCGGGTAGATGCCTCTGTGGGCAGAAGACTAGATGGGGAGAAACTACCTTTATAATTATTTTAGATTATTTTTCTGCTGCATAGCAAGTGCTTGCAGATGTCCTTATCCAGCTCCCAGCAATGAGACTAAGAAAATAATTGCTGAGAATAGGTAGCTCTATAGTTTATAGTGTGTGTGCTGAGTCCATTTGATCTTGAGAAGAAGGTCAGACCTTCATTTTACTGAGGTGTACGTTTGTTCTTAGACATTTTCTCCATCTGGCAGCAGCAAGGTAGATGGGAGAATGGAATTGAGTGTCCCTCCACTAGAGGGGAAGAAGGACATCCTTGGTTTAGCACAAGATATTTGAGTGTAGTGAGAAAGAAGGAAACTTTGAAGGCTCTGTTGACCTTCATCACTACAGTGAGATGGGGACCAAATCACAAATGCGACACTTCTCTCATATTGGAGTATGATCATAAATTCCTATATGCATTTCGTCTTTGTGCACACTAGCAGACTTGTATCTGGAAGAAGAGCTAAGAAATTGGTGGTTTCTCAAGGCGGACCATTACCTTTAGTGCTGTGTTTTTATCTGATGCTTGGCACATTGTAAATCCCATACAAAGCAGCCTGCCTGCACTGTGGTGTGACATCCCAGTGATTTCTGCTCCCTAACTGGATTGAATGGGCCATTTTCTTCTCTATATTCTGTCTTCATTTCTAGACTAGACTTCATTTCTAGCTTTTAGAAAAGATATAATCTTGTAACAGTGTTCATAAGCTCTTGTCACGTAGTGTATATTACACAAAGTCTCCTAGGTATTCTTTGATTTCCAGGTTTTCCAAACATCTCTCTCCCAGATACTTTTTGAATGATTATTTCCTTCAGCTTGCGTTTTTCCAGAATGAATCTCATTTTGGGTGATATCCAAAGCCCATTGAGGTCAGAAGAATGTCTCCTATTGACTTCAGTGGGCTTTGGATTTGTTCCTTTATTTCCTATACCCAGGAGCCAAATCCTGCACACCTTGTTGTTTTAATGGCAATTTTGCATAAGCAAGGCAAGCAGTACTGGCTCCTATAAGCTGATATTTTCGGACTCCTTTGCACTGCATTTCACTCTTTTCACTAGTGTTTGCAATGGTACAATATAGTTTACAAATCTGAGTGTTATTTATCTGTCACCATGGATAGCTAATGGAAATCTTAAGTAATACTGAGTGGGCTCTATTGTGTCTGCTACCACCACTTTCCAGACTTGATACATGTTCTTCCATTACCTTTTGTTTCAGTCTTTTAATTACTTTGCAGTTCATAAGGTTTTGTCAGTGCTTGGGAAAATGTGAATCATTTGTGGGTACAGTTTTGAAAGGCTCTGTAATCAGATATAAAGTCCAGTTACAGGTTATATTCTACATGTAATAACTTCTCCCCAGATTGAGGAAAGCGCTTTAACATGTGCTCAGTTTTATCTCTGTTAAGAAATGCGGATAGATTTTAAAATGGAATTGTGCAAGTGGGACTTTGGTCTCAATAGAAGTTAAGCAAAGCTTTGTATTAATTCCTGAAAAGGGAGATCTTTTCCAATTGTCTCTTTTCTATATCGGTTCTCTTAGATGAAGGATTTCAAACTATTCTACAAAGTCGGTACCTGTAAAGACTATTAACCTCTACAGTATGGTTATCTCTGAAGTGAAGGTGCTACACATCTTAGCCAAGTTTTGTCATTTACATTTAAAACTTGAGTGAGTTTAGCAGAAAGCCATCAAGACGCTCAAGAGGTTGCAGGATTTACCTGAGGAGGAGAAGCTGAGGCTTGTGCAACCTGGAGAATATTTGGTTTTTGAAGGAGCTTATCGCAGGAGATCACCAAAAGGATAAAGCCAGGCTGTTCAGAGTGCTGCATGACGGGAGAAAACAGACAACGGACAGAAGTTGAAACAAAGCAAATTCAGACTGGACATAAGGAAAATCTTTTTTCAAGCACTGGAACAGATTAGTCAGAGACGTTGTGCAGTCCTCAAAGGTTTTGAAGACCAAACTGCATATGAGTAAGTTGGTCAGATCTCAAAGCTGACCCTTCTGGGGCTGGACCAGATGAACTCCAGAGATGCCTTCCAACCTGAATCATCCTGTGGTCTTTTCATCCTATTCATGTTTTCTGTTGCTTATGGTTCCAGTATGCTCTTGATCTCTCGCTGGGTTCACCTGGTTTTTTCTAATAGCATTTATCCAATTATTTTTCTGGAAGGAAGAGTGAGAGATACTGGAAAGTAAATGCTACAATGCCTTGGACTTCCATAGGAAAAGCGTTAATGCACAGTTCTTTCTTTTGGATTTTTCCATTTCTCAGTGTCTGCTCCTCTTCTACCAATTTAATTGTCAGCGGTTCATAAATTAACTAGCTAATTCCTTTATGATCTGGGGATGCATATGTCCTCCTTCTGGTTTGTATTTTTTTCTAGCTGTTTTATTAAGTACTTGTTATAAATAACTGTACCAGTAAGATCCTGCTGCTCTAGTTGCTCGGCATCTTTTCCTTAGTTTTCTTGTTAAAGATTATTATTAAAAAATATTCCTCTATTCTTTCATTTTTCAGAATTACAGACTGGCTGAGCAGGTGAAGCCCATCATTTCAGATTTGGTTCAGTGCTGTTACTACCACAAAATTTAAAATTTACACCAATTCCTTTATTAGAATTAGGTAATTTTTGGCAGTGTTTTCCCTCATCTTCCAATATCATCTCTACTTTCAGCCTAGGTACATCTGGGACAGGATACTTCTATTTTGTTTCAGTATCCCCAAATGAACTTCTTTGTTTCTTTTTCTCACAACAAAATGAGACTTTGTAGAAGAAAGTCATCCCAAGTGGGGACAAAAAGACAAATTGTTGAACAACTTCAAGAAGAGAAGATTCAAAGTAATGCTCCTTCGGGTCATTTGAACTGTAGTGTTTGGCTAAAACAATGATACTCATTTTAAACATTTGTAATTTTTAACATATAAAATACTATAATGTAAGATTTAGACCCTTTCTTTCCCAGAAATGTCTGATTGAAATATATCTACACTTTAGAAGTGTTTTCCACTTTTTGTCAAGAAAAGCTTAAATGAAAAGTAATTTCAATGGAATGGGTTTCAATGGAAACCACAGCTTCCTAGTGGAGAATGGCATTTTTAGCACTTTGCACAAATCATTTAACTGAAATACCCCAGTTTTCTTCCCATATGAGAGGAGAATTATATGGTTTATCGACCTCCCAGAGTGTTAGGATAATTAATTCATATTTATTAAACACTGAAAAGACAGTGAAGCTCAATCCTCAATGCCACCAATTTTCCATGTAGTTAAAAGCACTATCAGGAATATTCTGAATCACTGATATGAATCGATTTAAAGAAATAAAAATGAAAATTGCTGTAGACTTTGTTGCCCAGAGTTACATCAAGCTGCTATCATGTGCAAAAGTGTGTACCCATCTTTTTCCCCAAATCAGAAATGGCATCTAATTTCATCCGTCACTTCACCAGCTAGTCATTTGGCACTGCGAGATGCTTCTAGGCTTTGCCTCAAACGACTTCAGTCTTGACTATCCTGACTCATCTCATAGCATCAGCAGAAGGCATAAAGCTTTTATTTACCCTGTATTTGAGATTACTCCGTGCAGATTCCAGCAGAGACCTTGTAACGCCTTGTGAGAAACCTTCCACTGGTTCCTTCTTTAATTTCCTAACTTGGAAAAAGCTAATAATGCCCGAAAGGACCATTCCTCTTGTGCCTTGGTAGCTTCACTCTTTTAAAGACCTGAGAATTTTTCCACAGCTTTATGGAAATTCAAGTTGTATGCAGCCAAGTATAGAATTGCACCACCACAGTTACCAGGTCATCTTCTCCATGAGTGCCTTTAGAGAAACCTAATATATTTCATCTGCAAATCTGCATCAATTCTTCCCCAGTTAAGATCTCTGTCACAGCTGTAACTCCCATCATAAGCTCGTTAAAATATGCAGTCTTTGTCTTTGAAATTATTTGGGTGCTTACGCTTTGATTAGCTCAAGTATTATTTTGCAATATTTCATAGATAGTATTGAGGGGACATTATATGTTATATATTATCATATCATATCCTGTTATGTTATATTATGTTATGTTATATTATATTCTATTGTATCGTATTGTTTCGTATCATATACATTATATT
>NW_010207332.1:0-1519 GCF_000695765.1 Mesitornis unicolor
GGGGGAATCTTTTCCTCCAAATTCGTGTGCATCTCCTGCAGCAGCTTGTCTTAGCTTTTATATAGTAAAGTGTTGCATATTCATTACTATGCAAAAATGCCTATGCATATTCATAGCCTTTCCCCGAAAAGGCGGTCTTTTTCCGAGAAGTCCAGTTGTTCCTGCACAGTGCCTCCTGGTGGTCGTGGGCCAGGGTCTTGGGGAGTCCTTTTCCCTACTAAGCTTTTCACCTTTGTTCCTTGCACATGCTCCCTGGACCCTTGGTGTTTCTCCAAACCACAAAGATGGTTTCTACCAATTTGCTGCAATGTTCTTGTTGTTATCAGGAGCTGTAAGACACTTCAGGCAGGACATCCTTGGCCTTATCAGGAACTGTCTGTAGCCTACCTCTCTTTACACAATGACCTAAGATATATTGCTTCAGCTAAATAATTGCTATCCTGTTAACTCTTAAGCGTTATTCCCCCAAGCTGTGTTAGCCCCAAGCTATAATCTTCTTTATAAGTGTTACAGTTCTCTCTATCAGAAGGACCCTCTTCTGAATCATCATCTTTCACTAGGCAGTCTGTCTTTTGTAGGGCTTTCCTTCTTGCGTGAGAAGGACCCTCTTCCAGATCATCATCTTTCACTGAGTGGTCTGATTTTTCTATTGTTTGACTCCTGGTCAGAGGGGCAACTTGTACATGTACGAATCAAGTGGGAGTGGCCACAGCAGCTTGTTGTGGGATGTGGAGAAACAGTAGTGCTCACTGTGGGAGATGGAGTAACAGTGGAGATCTTTGTGGAAGCGTACGGGGTTTGCATAGCTGCAGTGCATGTTGTAGGAGCTCTTGGGGTCTGCGTAGCTACAGTGCACATCGCTGAAATGGCACACACTACAGGCTTAGAGGTGTTTACAGAACTCCTACTCCAGATGCAGTGTTTAATCTGACACTGCACATTCAGGACTATCAATAATAAATTCAATGAGAAACACATAATATTTGGATAGTAACAACCATATTCAAAATTCTCTAAACCTAGTGAAGTCAGCTTGGCATAAAAGGAAAAAGTATCCTTTTCCAAGGAACTGAAAGTATAATTGGTAACAAAATCCATTATGTAGCTCCTGACATAGCCAGGTAAAGTCACTGCCCACATCATCATAGCATAAACCATTGTCAGAAACCAAATAAAAAGCACAACTCTTGCCCAGCACCCATAATGGATATACAGCAAATAAACATTAGCAATAAGTAAACAATAATAGAACATGTGCAACAGGTAGGGCAGCATTATGGCACTTAACTCAGAGCAAAGCACTAAAAGGTCACAATATAATATTGCACTCAGCAATGACATGATGTGATCTGTCCTTTTTAATTTCCAACCCTTCTGAGACTCTCAAAGCAAACAACCTGACACTCTCTTAAGTGAGTGATCTGGAATTCAAACTCTTCAGGCAGTCTGATAGAATCCCTGTCTGCCCCACGTTGGGCATCAATGAATCTGTCATGGTTTGGGGCTGGGCTGGCCACTA
>NW_010207333.1:0-12242 GCF_000695765.1 Mesitornis unicolor
ACAGTTTTAACTTCCAACCTTGTGTGGAGCAGTTTTTTTTTATTATTATTATTCTTCTTCTCTCTCTATTCCCTTCTCTTGTATGGTGGTTCTGCTGCTCTCCCTTCATGCAGTTCCTTCCTGTGTGTTATTTGCTGTCATTCAGAATGGTACGGATTTTTTTTCCTAGAACTGTCACAATTCTACGCATTTCTTTAGCTTATTCTTAAGACTGGAGTTGAAGTTTGAATTTTAAATCCATTCTTTCAGCTGAGTTAGTCCAGGCTGTCACTTCAACAATCCTCTGCAGATACAGAAAGAAGTGAGGTGAATGCAGTCCCTCAGATTTGATTGCAGACACAAAAGTGAGCTGCAGGATAATTCTGCCATCTAAGGCCAAATAATGAGTCTATTCCCTTCTCTTAATCCTCTCCCTGGGAGGGGTAGGGGCAATAGAGAGAAAATCCTGCTCTCTCTCTCTCTGACCCTTAAACGGAGACAGTGGTGGATGCTGCCAAGCACGTGGAGGTAGCCCCAGCCGTCCCAAGATGCAACAGGAAGTAGCCCAGGAAGCCAGTAAAAGCCCGCGAATACCTCGGGCCTTCTCATTTTTTTATAGACTGTGGCCAGAAAGGGGAGGGAACAGTAGCGATTTCTGACTCCCCAGGGTCCGACAGACACCACCTGTCCTTCCCTTTCAGGCTGTTAACCCTTAAACCATAACATTGGGGAAAAATTTTAGCTAGGCTGCGGTAGTGCCAGCTTCTTTAGGGGCTGTATATGCAGCCAACTGCTACAGCTTGGTCATGCTTCCCATTGGCATCTAGCATTATGTGACGTGACACATATGTTTCTCAGAATAGGAAAGAAGCACTTCAGTCTTGTGCCACCTTTCCACTACTACAGGGTTGTTTGAAAGTTAAAATCAAATTCACTAACAAGTCAAGGACTTCTTTAAATTAATCACATCCTGTTTTGGTTTAAAAAGTCAATGAGCTTCTGCCTGAACACAACTAAGCATCACCGTCATCTTATACTCTGTTGACACATTTTATCAGTCACTTTGCCGTAAGTCAAAGTTACTGAATAAGTAACTCATCAACACTAACGCCTAATTCTGTGATCTGAATTAGCAACCAGAAACCTTTATTTGGGTACTATTCTTATTACATTTCTACTAGGCAAAAAACTGTGCCCTGAAATAACCAAACAGAGTAAATCCAAAGCTCCTGAGACCGAGGGAAGATTCAGCACTTGTGTGCCATCATATGGGGTCACACTGATGTGTTGAACAGAGATTTCATCAGGAATGGCTTTAGGGTTCATCTGCCACTCTGTGGTAGTGATTAAATGCCAGCCCTGGTTTTGGCTGAAGGGAATCCAACCTGCGTACATCACTGCTGCACAGAAGTGCACACTCATTGGCTGCGGTGTCAACAGATTTGTGTCTGAAAAGAAGTCCCCTGCATGCTATATCACTAATGCAGATACTAAGTTAATCCAGGGTAAACCAGTATAGTTGAGGGACTTGACCTTGAGTCCTGCTAGCTGAATATCTCTGGTGCCTAGGGGCTTAGTAATTTACTTGTTTCAGCATTTTAAATGCTAATTTTTGTTTTCAAAAGCTTAAATAAGAAACAGACAATGACAGTGTATGCCAGCAGCTTTACTCTTAGTATCTAATGAAATCCAATTGTGACCTTACAACAGGAACTGAGAGCACTGCATTAAATCAACTTCTAGTTCAATATGCATCTATCCTAGTATTATGATAATGAAGTTTCTGGAATGGTGCAAGAAATGAAAAATATATTACAAAGTGCTGCACGTATTGAAGTATTAATTATTTAGAAACATGCAGGATGAACATATCCCATCAGGGAGAGAACAAAACTGAAGAATGGAATAATACATAATGTGGAAGCTGGTTTGAAAAAACCGGGGAAGAGAACAAAGAAACAAGTGTGACTACGGATGTAGGAAACAGCTTTGAATGTCTGGCCCCAGTGCAGCATGTACGTAACAGCAGTATTTTAGAAGGATTGAAATGGTATCGAGATAAGACCTCAGAAAATTTCAGAGAAAAAGAATGAAATGAGCAAGTCAGGAGATAAATTGGATGGTTTTTTTTAACTTGTGGAGACTGTATACAAGTGAGAAGCTAAGAAAAATAATGTATAGCTACTGTTACGCCTTCCCATCCTGCTTTCCAGGTACACCTATTGCTAATTGTAGTTCAGTTAACACTGAGAAGCATTGTACACACTCACAGCCCTCTCCCTACAGTCATTCAATTTAAATCTTGACTTCAGGCCTTAATGACTAACTCTCACCTGCTGGAGAAAGCATACTGTAGATCCCATTGCATATTACTTAGTTTGAGGCTTCAGTGCAAAATGATTCATACAATCACTAGGATTTTTCCTCTGTAGACTTTGTGAACTCTTCTATTTTTAAACCTGACGCCTGAGTTCAACTCACAGTTAGGCATTTCTATGTTTTTGCATCACATTTTGATGAAGAGTACTGTGTACAGGTATTTTGAGTTGTGAAAGACCTTTTTAGAGCAGCTTGCTATGTAATTAGTTCTTTCAGGGTTATGGCTGTGTGAAGCTCATACTTTTACAATACAGGGTGATCTGCCACATCCAGAACTTGGTTTCTGAGATCTTTCAGTAGCCAAATTGTTGTCTGGACTCACCTGGAAAGAATGGCCTGTAAACAGGAATGTCAGAGATGAAGATGGTTTGGAACTGTTAATCACAGGTTAGACACAGTGTCCATGGTCTGTGGGTAAAGGAGAGAATTGTGATCAGAAAGAATCTACACTGCTGGGTGCTGGTGCTGACAGGGTAGCAGCAATATGAGAGGGTAAACATTCAAGCCAGCTTTAGCTGCCCACACTAAGGCAGCTGTATCCTTGCCATTTGGGATGTGCAGAGGGGCAACTCCACACCAATACATGTTGCTAACACTGGTCTTCAGCAGAAAAAGTGCATTTTAGTGTATTTTTATGGAATTGTTCAGGTTAAGACAATATATTCACAGACTTTTGGAAGAAGCCATCATTCTGCTACATGAATATATGCGTTTAAATCTCAAAATAGCAAGTATTCAATGTTTGATTAGTTTCATGGCTTTAGTTGTTGCTTGTTGAATTAGGTTTTTTTCATTTTGTGCAGCTCTCAGCCACAGCAATCTACCGCACTATCTTTGTATGTAGAGGTGGGTAATATTACGGTTAAAAAGTAATGATTTCATTTGTAATATCTTTCCTGCTTGATTCACCTAGTGCTAACTGTAAGCTGTGCTAGTAACTCTCTTTAGAGATGCCCAACTGCTCTTTGAAATGTAATTTACAAGGATCAGTGAATGACTGACACACTTCTACAAAGACATAATAAAAACCTATGAATATAAATTACAATTTTATCCATTATTTTTGTCTGAGGCACAGTTACTTTCTATATTACAAAAGTATGAAAGAAATTGTAGATCCATGTTATGACTCTCTTTGTGACCAACCTAGTTTAAGTGATTTCAAACCCTTCACCATCATAACTCTGAGATGTTCTCGGTCCCCTCAGATGGGCTGATTCAACAGTTTGTGTGTACCCAGATTGTTAAATGATCAATTTAAAAAGGAAAAAAAAACCCAACAAACACGAAACCAAAAAAATAACCCACAAATAAACCAAATGCTGGACTTCTTCCTGGCTGAACTTCTTCCTCAACCTGTTTTATTTTGCTCTTTTAGCTGATTTCATTAACAGTGCAGCCACAAAATCATTCACATAAAAATAAGCTAAATCTGCTACCAAAGTCAAGAATGAGTGATGGGAAAGAAAGATCTTACCCTGGATCTACTGCTGAGAAAATAGTAACAGAGAGCTTGAGTTTTGATGTGAAAATTGTCCTTTATCCTGAGGTATAAACAACAGCCAGAGAGTCATATAAAATATTAATTTAGCTGATAAATCTGCTAAAGCTTGTGAAATAAGAAATGACTGAGCCCATTAGAGGCTTTGAAAAATGAAACATTTCATTTGAGGGCCATTAGGTTTCAATGCCTCTCATGCACTTACTAGATTTTCAACTTAACAGATTTGATTTATCAGGACAGAATTATGAAATACAGTTTTTTATGTTGATGGCCTGAATAAATGATGTGGCATGGCATGATTCACCTAGTAATGGCAACAGCTAAGCAAAGCTGATGCTTGTATGCAGTGCTTGAAATAGATGCACATGGTGCCTGTTTCTGACTGTCGGCTAGACAAAAGGAGACAGTAGTCAGTTAGCAGCATTTAGAAACAGATAAAGGATTGTAAGGTCTTGGTCTCTGTAGAGCAAGAGGGCTTGGAAGTTATCTCTGCTATCAAATTATTGCAGACTTTAAAAAAACTTGCTTTAGCTTTTCCATACAACAAAAAAGAGATGAGTGAAGGAAGTGGAAGGAAATTTATTTGCACTAAATCTTATCCTATTAAGATGTATTCAGATTGCTAAAGTATCAAAATCTCTGTAAAGGACAAACTGTTACAGAAGTTCTCACTTCTTGTGTTTGGAGGCATTAAATTTTAAATGAGATAGGCTCTACTGCTTTTTCCTAAATCACAGATGAAAATAATGGACAGCTTGATGCTCAGTGTTCTTTGCTAAATTCAACTTGTGTACATAGATTGATATTCATTTGAATGACCTTGTTAATTTTATTTAAGCAAATAAACAAAACCCCAGACCTCAAAGCTCACATTTTGACATGAAAAATTACATTGTTTGGGTTAAATCAAAAGTTACAGCTTTCTGTGACCTTTCTCTGGGACTTTAAAGGGGCAATTTGCCCAAGACCATTAGTGTTAGGAGTCCTATATAGGAATCACTATAGGATGACTTGCAGATGTACTTATCTGTCATCTTTTCAGTTGTCGCTGGGCCTGGGTGTGAGCCTGGCAGTCCTGGGCTCCTTAGCTAGCCTGCCCATGGAGGAGGACCAACAATCTCAGAAAAGGGCAGTGGGGATGAGCAGGTGTAATACCGGGATCTTGGGAAGGCAGACTGTAGCCTCTGCTGGGATTCCAGTCGTGACCAGCACCCTCGAGGTGAGATAACATTTCCCTTCCCTGTCTCGCTAGAATATTTTATACACTGAAAAAAAACCCAAACAAACCAGAAATTGTCCTTTGTCATTAAGGCTGCATTTGTGGTGCATAAATATTTTTAAACTAGTATTGCAGCTGAGTTTATGAGTCTGAATGCATCAGCCTTGCAGGAGGGCTGCTGGAGAACTGGAAACATATCAGCTCAGGGTTGTCCTAACCTGATTTTACTGCACTTGGGTGTGCCCTTAATTGTGCTTTCAAGGGCAGAGCATTCACAAGTCCCTCTCACAGCCATATCCAACATTGAAAACTGTTACGACCTCTCCCAAGTATGTGCCTGAATGGAGGTAATGATTGGTAGCTCTGCTCTTGAAAAGCCAGATTGCAGTCTGCTCTCAGAAGATTATTTGGACATACAGAGCTTTGCTACTGACTAGCTAGGGCCAGCTTTCTGCATCAAAATTGTCTTCTAGCAAACAGGTTAAAAAAACCCAATAAACCTCTTAACCTGCTCTGGAGGTACCACAGAAATCTGTAGGCAAAGGCAGAGTTCAGATTATAAAAGAGATGGGTCAGTGACTGGAAGACAGAACAACCTTGTTTGTTTAAGAATTTATAATATACCTCAGCTCCTTGAGAACTGTTCTGCAGCCAAGGACAGCTCACAATGCTGACACACCTCTTTTAAGACTGAGGAATTAACTGCATAGTCATACTTGTTCCCAGAGATGGAAAATGTTCTGGAGGAGCCAAATGGACACTTGATAAAAATGTGTTTTTCTGGAAAGGAATGCCAGCTTCAGTCTGAAGAGAACCTTTGGTCTTAGTGTTGCTGGTGCTACCCAAAAGAAACGAAAATTCTGAAAATGCTGATGCTTCTGAGAAGATCAGATAGACAGGCATTCTGATCCTCACTGTATGGCAAGAGATTGCAGCATATGGAAATACATCATCTGAAGACAAGCTTAAATGTCAACCTACTTCTTGCTTCCTTCAGTAGCTATTGGTTCTAAATAATTAATAAAATGTTCCAGCAAACCTTGAAATGTGAAACTACCTGGATGCACCCCTCCTTTGATCTCTGGCACATGATCGGTTGATTACAATGATTATATTAAAAAAAAAAAATATATACTGTTTCCACTGACTTGGGTGATGCATGGAGCTTGTTGCTGAACTGATCACTCCTTTTTGAAATATAGGCTATCCATCATCTTCTCTCCATATGCCCTCAGACAGCCATCTGTCAGGAAGGCTCATGTCAGCAAATCCAAGAAAGATGGTATAATCACCACCTTCCAGATGTAGATGCAGTTTTAAATTATATAGCACAGCTCTGAGGGTGGCATTACTGAGGAACTGGGCAGAAGATCTTGCTCCATCTGATTTTGCAGTTGTGCCCTAAACACTGAAACTGAGTTAATACCAATAAAAATGAGGTCAAGTACCTCTTTTGCAAACTTGCCTTAATATTGTACTCAATACTATACTTTTCACTGCTCCATTAAAAACCTATGAGGAGAAATGTTACAAGACCATGTACACCCTGACTTCATAAGGCTGCAGAAGAGGATGTAACTAAAGAAAGTCAAATGGTTCTAGAAAAAGAATTTAACTTTCATGTGTTTCTAACATCATGGCATTAAAACCCCCTTTGCAATGCTCATAGCAGCACTTCTATTATACTGTCCTCAGTGCAGAATTACTTCATTGTTCCTCATGCGCCTAGGAGATGTTATCATTAATGCAGCTGAGCAGAAACCCCTTCTCAGCCCTCTGCACCTAAGGAAGCTGAAAGAGAAAGTCTAGGTGTAAAAAAGAAGTGATGTTTCTGGTGCTTCTTTTCATTCGTTACCCAAACATTTGGTAAAGGACATGGCTCTCAGCTTTCAGATGCTTCTACTGCACCCATGTATAAGGCGAAAGTCACATTTCACATGACAACCGTTATGGCATCTTGTTTACCTGCATGCAGAAACTGGAGGACTCAGATCAGACTATACTACACTGCCTAAGCTTTTATTTTGCAGAAAGAGAAGTCTTGGCAGCTATAAGGGCTCACTGCAATCCTCTCCTAAAGCATGCCAATGCTCTACTGGTAACTGGAAGACTTTAGACACAGATTTTATCAGACAAATCTATAGGAAACCACTGTACGCTTTAAGACAAATCACCTGGAGACAAGGGAGGCAAGCAGGGAGAAAAGATAACTCAAAAAAGCTCAGTAAACCTCATGTAACCATTAGAAGTTTGTGGACTTGTATAATTTTTCTTGACCCAGAGCTGGCTGAAGACTTCACAGATATGAAGCTGGCACTGCACTCATTTCCAGTCATTTGTTGGCAGGTCATCAGTGTGCCTTGTCTTCAACCACAGGCATGCCTATGCACAACACACAGAGTTCTTATTCTTCTGCCAGGACTGAGGAATTTCCCTTACCAGGACTCAGGCAGTGGCATCAAAACCATGGGGAATTGCAGTGTTCAAGGCAGTGGCAGCCTGTTTCTGCCCTTACCGCATGCCAACATCCTGTCCCAGCTCTGGAGTAAACTATGAATGATGGGGAAGATAAGAAGTGTATATGGATATATAATGCTGCAAAGATTGAGAAAGAACATAATAGCAATGTAGGTGTTGAGGTCAAATGATGTTATAGTGAGATGATGGCAGTTTCAAAAGTGAGATGTTCTAAAATAGCTCTTATACTAAACTTCAAAATGTCAGGTACATTGTTGCAAATATTACAGTTTTAAGCAGAGAGCATTAGTCCCTATGTTAGAGTCAATTTAATTGAAGGCATGTGAGTAAGAAGTTCATAGAATGATAGAACAGCCCAGGTTGGAAGGAACCTTGAAAGATCACCTGGTCCAATCTTTGGTGGGAAAGGGAGCCCAGAGGAGATTATCTAGTAAACTATCCAGTCATGTCTTTAAAACCTCCAGTGATAGGAAGTCCACCACATCCCTGGGGAGGTTATTCCAGTGAGTGATTGTTCTCACTGTAAAAAATTTCTTTCTTATATCAATATAAAACCTCTCCTGACATTGAGGGTGAATATATGAACAATAATAAGAAAGGCTGTGTATATCCATCTTGTGTAGCAGCAGGATATGTTCAATATTCTTCAGTTTGGGGGGTCTGGTTTGTTAGTTGTTTTTTTTCACAGTTAACTTAGAGCCTACTGGGTTCTTCACAGTGATGTATCAGCCTCTTCTGCAAGGTCAAACTACCTGTACCTCAAAAGCCATCTGTGCAGGTGAAAAGCCGCCTTTCTCTGAACACCTCCATGAACTTCTCCTCACTGGTAATCTGCTGATATATTATCAAATTGCCCATCTTTGTTAGGTCTTTCTGAAGTTTACTGGAATTCTCTGCTGACTGGTTTTTATCACCTCTCTGCTTGGTCCCTTTTTCCAGGGTGTGAACAAAAAAGTCATTCAGGTTTATAAGGTACAATCTGCTTTTTGCAGGCCCGTGCTGTTGCTGTTTATTTAGCAGTTTTCCATCTTGTGCTTCCAGATTAATTCCTTTATCATTTAGTCCTTTGTTTTTACCAGTACTGATGTCAAACTAAGTGATAATGCTCTAGACTTTGCCCATCTTTGTTACACATTGACACCACATTTGCACTCGCAGCTGTTTATAATTAATTTTAAATATGTGCTAATGTGTCTTTGTTTCTCCTCCCTGACGGTTACAAAAAAGTAGCAGAGGTATCACCTTGCTGCCTTGTGCCTTGTAAGAAATCATTGCATGAGCTTGGGTAGTGGAAAGCCATACATGTCTGAGAGTAAGCATTCTCTTTTCAGGGATGTTGGCTTCTCAGCACACAACAGCTAATGTCCTTTGATGTAGTCCTCTGCCCATTTATTTTACAAGCATAGACATAAACTCTCCTCACCTCAGAACATAATGGCTACATCTAAACTGAAATCTGGATGCTAGCAAGGAGCCCAAGCCCTTGCTCCTGAAATGCCACAAATTTTCTATATTTCATTTTCTTAAAATGGAGTCTCCCAAATAGGCTAATTACCTGTATGTTACTTATATGAAGTACATTCTGCAACCCAGGGAGTACCTAGGGCTTAGGCTGGATTATGTGTAGTATATGCTCCAATTTGCAATTATACTGCTGGAAGTCAGTAGCTTTTATTTATGGCAAAGAGGTGGAAGAAATAAGCAACTGTTTTACAGTAGGCAAGTTCACTACTAGCTGGCAAAATGATGAAATTCCATCTTAAAGTGCAACCTCTCATATTTGCTTTTGTATATTAGCAGCCTTCTGAAAATGTATCCTGAAACACATCAAACTCAACATAATATGAAAATCACAGTTATCGTTGGACTGACAAGTAAAGCTTGCCTTGAAAGTGTAAACTCTTCATCTGATTGGTTTTAAAAAAAAGCCCTCAGAAACTACTTAGCATCTGTATTGCCATCCTTAATAATTAGTGCATTGAACCAACTTCACAGTGGTTATTGTCTGTTATCTGAGAACTGAGCTGTCAGATTAAACCTCCTCTTAATTCCAAACTGACAGCATTTTACTTCCTTCTAATTGCCACCATGAAAAATTAAGTCTTTTTTTTGTCTCCCCTTAATTTTATATTTATACCTTCATCACCAATCCTCCCTGCAATTTTCTTTCTCATTTGCCTTTTGCATTTATTTATGCCTCAGCATCACTCTCCTACTATGTCACAATGCCCCTTCATTCCAGCTACTTTTTATCAAAACATAGCGATGTCTCCCCATAGAAAACTGCATTAGGCTGAAGAGTTTGTGCTACTTTATGATAACTCAGATAAATATCTGAAAGAATTAATATTTACATCCAATCCAGCGCACTCTTTTTCTGTCTTCTTCAGGCACAGTTAAACTGTCTCAGATAAATATATTGCCTATAGATTAGAATTAGGGCTGTATTTTGTAAGTCTTCATTGAATTTTATCTTTTGATACCTGGAAAAAAAAGTTCTATCAGTTTCATTTCCTTTTATGGGACATTTATTAATTTGTGAAATTAATTTATTTCCTCACAGATGTGGCTGATAGAGACAGCAAGAACCAAGTTTACTTGATTTGAGTCTTTATTACCTCTGAAATAAATGCATGACTACTGTTACCCTAGAGTCTTTCTGATCTACAGGAAAAATCCAAGTGGGCATTTGAACTAGTACTGTTCTTTAAGAGCCTTCACTAATAGAAATGAAGAAATAACCCTCCCATTTTCTTAGTGGTACTAGACGTATTACTGCAGAGGATTATTAATAAAATATTGAAAACCTGTTTTAGAATTCCTCATATATTTTATTTTTTTTTGGCCAGAGCCTGCAGGCATTTTTAATAGCCTATTTAAGTCATAACGTACTAGTGTCAGATTTCTACAACCCATCCACACATATGTACAAGACTTTTTTACCCAGACAACAGATAAGCTACAGTAAGTCTCAGCAGTAGCAGAAATATGTCTTTGTAGATGTATAGTGAACTAGCTATCTTTGAAATAACTACCTATTAGATAAGAGCATTTTGTTTGAAGTGCATATCTTTTAAACATGTTAGACCTAAAAAGAGATTATGAAAAGCAAAAGAATCAAGAATGAGCAATGAAATTCTGAGTCATCTTATTAGTTGCTTTACTTTTTAAATATCTCAGATGATTATCTTTCGTTTCACAATACATAATAGTTTATGTAAAAGACTGTCCTGTACACTCTGTATTGTGCACAACAAGCAATTTTTAACATCTTCACAAGAGTACTGTATTCCAGAAGTTGTGTCTTCTGAACAAAATGAAGTTGTTTCACCTTAATGTGAAAGTGAGTGGATTGGAGGCTGCATTCAAGAAGAAAATGTCAGCTACAAAGTACATGTCCTCCATTCCTCTCACAAGCATACACCTGTTTGATCTATTTCTTATGACATTTCAGGTCTTGAAATTAAGGCTAAGGCAGGCAGGCAGCTAGATCTTGTCAAATGATTGCTATATCCACTGCATTTCAACTCTACAATATAAAAATTACAATTATTACTTTGGCTGTTGTCCAAGCCTTTCCAATATGCCTTCCATTTCCTTTGCCACCTAACAGTTAGAGAGGCCATCTGTCTCCCCAGTGAAAGCTAAAGAGCTGTTATAGGAAATGCACCAGCTCCTTTTAAAAAACTTTCCCCACTGTTTTGTATTCATGTAATTTTGTAGTGATCAAACTCTGTTTCTTGTTGCTCTTCCTTAGTACAGACAAGTACTCTTAGCTATTGAGAGTATCACTGTTAAGTAAATGTTGTTTGGGGATTTTCCTACGGGTGCAGCTCTCTGAGAAGGCATTGGTTGGAACAATCTGGTGTTCTTTCATGAAGATTTTCCCTTCTCATTTGAAAGTGATGTACGTGTAGGATGAAAATTACATATTTCTTCAAGAGGACATGCTATTTTTTGCTATTTGAGATCTGTACATTCTGTTCATGTTCCATAAAAGATGAATGTAAAAGGCTTTTTTTCCTTGTTTGAAGTTCTTGGAGAAAGTCTGCACTATTACCTCTGATATTATAGAAGGAAATTTTTATCCCAGAAATGTATTAAAAAGTAACATGGAACTTCTGTTGTACAAGAGAAATAATATATATATATCCCAGCTGGGTGCCTGAACTCTCTTAATTTTCATTTACTTTCATCCGATCAATTCTTTGCAGTTCTGTCTGGTAGCTGATATAGTACATTGGGGAAATTACAGCTGATTTCTAAAACCTATTTTGAGGAAAGCACTGAATGAAACTAAAGACTCAGCACAGAAGTGACAGAAAGAGATAGCTTTCCTGCTCCCTCATCTTTAAGGGCTCTACTGCAAATGACTGTAAATGTATACTTCCTTATTTATGGAAAATGTTAGGAATACTGCTTAATTAATGACACTGGAAGACTGAGGGTTAGGAAATAATTTTTTCAAGCTTTTGATATAACCAACAAAGCCTTAAAAATTCGCAAACTGATAAAAAATAGATGAAACACCTCTTAAGGCTCTTGTATCATATCTTGTGCTCAAGATATGTGTAAGTTACTCTTACATAGATGTTGATGGTAATTTAGCTTTCCCTTCATATACATACAGAGAGGCACAATATAAGAGGTTAGCTAGTCTGTATTGAGATGTGTGATGCTAAT
>NW_010207333.1:12497-13808 GCF_000695765.1 Mesitornis unicolor
TGCATCCTCAATCCTAAACCAAGTCACTAAGTGCCACATCTACACATCTTTTAAATACCCAGGGGTGGTAACTCCATCGCTTCCCTGGGCAGCCCATTCCAATGCTTGACAGCCCTTTTGGTGAAGAAATTTTTCCTAATATCCAATCTAAACCTCCCCTGGCACAGCTTGAGGTCATTTCCTCTCATTCTATTGCTAGTTACCTGGGAGAAGAGACCAATGCTCACCTCTCTACAACTTCCTTTCAGGTAGTTGTAGAGGGCAATAAGATCTCACCTGAGCCTTCTTTTCTCCTGACTAAACAATCCCAGTTCCCTCAGCTGCTCCTTTTAAGACTTGTGCTCCAGACCCTTCACCAGCTCCATTGCCCTTCTCTGAACATGCTCCAGCAACTCAATGTCCCTCTTGTAGTGAGAGGCCCAAAATTGAACACAGTATTCAAGGTGCGGCCTCACCAGTGCCAAGTACAGGAGCACAATCATTTTCCTGCTCCTGCTGGACATGCTATTGCTGATAAAAGCCAGGATGTTGTTGGTCTTCTTGGCCACCCAGCCACACTGCCAGATCATACTCAGACGGCTGTTGACCAACAGCCCCAGGTCCTTCTCTGCTGGGCAGCTTTCCAGCCACTCTTCCTCAAGCCTGTAGCGTTGCATGGGATTGTTGTGATCCAAGTGCAGAACCCAAATAACATAGAATATGCTCTGGGAAGAATGGGATTGTTTTAACTGTAGTGAGTTACTGTATTTTTTTCCCACAAAAATATTATATTAATGTGATATTACAAAGAATAGAAGGAGAAGTTAAGAGTTTTTCAAGGATTTTTTTTTGCATGACTGCTTAATGGTCACTGTTTTAAAATTTCCTATAGTTTTTGACACAGCTATTTTAGTTTGTGTTATTTTTTAAAAAGATAGAGGGACTTGTCCAAAACAAAAAGATAAGAACATCCCTCTCACTGTATTACTAACGTTATGTAATGTTATACAACATTAAACAGTTGAACGAGATTCAGGATTTGAGAATAGGCACTCATATATCTAGTGCAAACTGTAGAAAATATATGGCTAAGCTGATGTCATTGACTCTTTTTCTTATCTATTGTATTTAAAGTGAAACTTTATTTTGAAGTAAAAATATGTTTTTACAGAATAGACTTGGCCAGAAATTTACCTTTTCTTTGAGAAAGTATTTCTACCCTAGATGTCTGCTCCCTGGTAAGGAGGAAGAAGAAGAAGGAGGAAGGAAGAAGAGGAAGAAGAAAGGTATTCTGTTGGTCAAGTGGCAAAGAGTTTCCTGATGATGTTATGA
>NW_010207333.1:13839-18815 GCF_000695765.1 Mesitornis unicolor
TGAGTCGCAGAGAGATGCCCTGTACACATTGCAGCTCTTCTAAATTCCAGCTCATTAACCAGTCCAGAGCATCACCTGACTGCTTTGCTCCAGGCCTTCTTCTCTGGTGGATGGTAATAATTGCTAGACTAGTAACACTGAGACCTGAAGCAAAATCCTGACTTCAAGCTAGTATGCAAAAGATTGCTTTGAAACGAGCTTTATTATTTCTATTGGTTTATAGGCAAAACTAGTTCAAATTACAGAGAAATGGATAAATAACAGGCTCACGGCTTATCTACTCTAAACCTTATTAAGTACCCCTTGAGTATTGATGATGATACTTCTAAAAGCAGAACTTCCCAGGCCTGTAAAGAACACTGAATCTCTTCATCCTGAATGGAACCAGCCATAAAATAATGTTTATCTCTTGTAGGTGCCATCTGCACAGTATGTAACCAGAATTCATCAAGCAGAATGAGGCTTCTGGAGTACAGAAAATGCTTTGACAGTCCAGGTATGACTGAAACACCCCAAATTCTGAAGGAATTACCTTTTACATGTCTAAATAACCCAGGAACTGGTTAACAAGGCACTAGGGGATGCTGATTTGTTCCTGTCAGAGGAAGGCATCCTCTGTCGGAGAGACAGTCAGAAGAAGCATCTGGTTTAGCGATCCAGTTTTAATCTGATGCCACCTCTGAAGCAAGCTCAGTCATTTCATAGTGGACTCATTCAGTAACAAGTAAGGGTTTAACTATATTTACAGCAATTCTTACTTTATTTCAGAAGGTGTGAGCCAAACTTATTTCTATCTATTTCTCTCCTCTAACTCTACAGCTACAGCCACAGCTGAAGTCCTTGAAATTTCCTGTAGCTATAAAATTTTACTGTAGCTAGGATCAAGTTGTTATCCTAAAGAAACAAGAATTTTAAACAATGTGAGGAAATAGGGATTTTCATTAAAAAAAATTAAAAAAGTTTAAAATATATCAATAAAACATTTATAGAAAAATCTGTTAAGATATGTGAAATGCATCCCCTGAATATCCGTGAAATATATATCATTATCCAAAGGATATAAACTGAGGATGGAAAGTATAAAGTTTGCTTTTGCAGTCAGTATTTAGATTGTCTTCAGGAACTGAAATGACATTTTTTGGTTTTTTTTAATTACTGTTATGCCTAATGAGTGAAGTGAACAAAATAAAATTGCTTTCCATGGAGAGCTACAGGCCTTTCCTCGAATCTCAGAGAACAGCAGGCTGTGGTGCTGCATCTCAACACCATCTGTTCTTTGGGTTTGAAATGATTTATGGGAATTGAAGTGATCATGTTTTCCTGTTGACAGTTCAACTTTAGCAATATGTTCTCAGGCAACAATGAAAGCCTAAGGAAATATATACTACCACTAAAGTTTACGCTCCTGAAAAAGTTATGCCATATATTGACTATAGAAACCTATATCAAGAAAATGTTATTCACTTCAATATATAAGTATATTGAAAAGAGACTACTAGTTCTTACTTCCACCCCACCAGTCACATCGATAGATATTCAAAATATTCACTTAAAGTGTTTTAAAAACCTTTGAAAACTTATATCAACCTTACTGGGAACAGGGTGGAACCAAAACTGAGTACTTGCAAATATATCTGCTCCCTCCCACCCTTCTTGAAATTCTTTTCTAGAAAAAAGAAAGATTAATATATTCATAGAATGGTTTGGGTTGGAAGGAACCTTAAAGACCATCCAGTTCCAACACCCCTGACATGGGCAGGGACACCTCCCACTAGACCAGATTGCCCAAAGTCCTGTCCAACCTGGCCTTGAACACTTCCAGGGAAGGGACATCTACAACTTCTCTTGCCACACATCAGCTAAATTTATGGTGCTGGTCTCTGCTATGTTATTTAAACCTGTTCTTTACCCTGTTTGAGGATGCTTTTGCATTCAGAATGACTACTATCTTCACACTTGGCTGTTATTTTCTTAGCTCAGGTTTGAAGTATGCAATTTCATTTTAATGTATTCTATGCTACTGGCATATAGAGAGGTCTCTCCTGCAAGGTAGGTAGCAACAGGGCTCTAGGGAAAAGAGTTAGTTGGGGGCTATACTCTGCAACCTCTCATCCTGACTGCCCCTCAGGAAAGAAGTGCTGAACAGTTGGATCTGGCCAGAGGATGGCACTACTATTTTGCATACACCTCCAAAGTTTCGAACATCACACTTGTCTTGCAACAGAACAGAAGACTCGCAATTACTTGTCACAAAGCTCTACACACCAGTCCTTTGGAAATAAAACAGGAGCTTCTTGCATCCTGAGCCTCAAATCAACTTCCAGAGGAGTTTGCTCCACCTTTAGCATCTTGGCCAAGGTGAGAAGCACCTGTCTTTGATTCCTTGCTCTGCTGCATTCAGAGTAGTTTTCCATCTCAGCTCTCTCTAATTGAGGCAGTTCAAAAATCTGAGCATGAGCTTCTTACACTACCAGCAGGTTTCCAGTCACTTGGCTAAAGCATTCAGAGGTTTGTTTTCCAGTGACCCCCTGAGTTTCTGAAGATTTCGTGTGAAACTCCTGCACCTCCTTAAAATGAAAATCCTTGCAGTTCCAACTCTAGTAAAGAAACACATTAATTAAAGCTTGGTTTTGTACTGACTCAAGGCAAATCTTACTCAAATCAATAATTTTTTTCTTTAAGAGAGCAAGAATAAAGGCTATAGCAAAATTGGTGGTTTATTATCCCATGGAAACTGTAGAAAACAGTCTCTCAATGAAATAGGGAAGAAAAAATGCTGCATTTGTCTTTCAGGTGCCTCAGTGAGCCAGGAGGATACAGCTAAACAAATGCTGGGAGCATGCATAGTCCTTAGGAAGAGGTAGTTCATAATCCACCATATCACTTTTTGCATCTAAACTTGCCAAGATCTATTTACAGCTAAGATCTTCTTTTTCTAGCAAATCCAACACAATTTGTGTACACTTGTCTCCTAATTCAGTATCTTCCATGAAAGAACTATGTTCCGATTAGCACTTTATTAGTATCCCAGAGATTTGTTGTCTTTCCCATTGCCTCCATTAGTTGGATCAATGCCAGCCTTACCCACTGCCTTTGAAAAGATTTAAATTGTGCTTTAGTTCCTCACCTTCTTCACCCACTGTTAGTTGTTTCTCTGTCTCTGAATCTTTAGCATCCTATCTTTCCTTCTTGCGTTCATTTTTGTGTTTTTGAGTTTTTTGCTTCTTTTTTTAATCAGGAATTCTGAAAAAAATACCCAAGGGAAAATAAAAAGCTGTGAGAAAATGGAACAAAACAAATAATATGCAATTTATCAAAGTATATTCTAATACGTCTATAATCAATGTTATATAATCTAAATATAAACAAAAAGCTATCTGAATAATCTAATCATTTATGAGAAGAACAAAATAATTAAGAGGAAACTGTTTACTGGTTTCCTTCAATATTCAGAGTATGTCCACTTCTACAAGACATCAAGTTTAAACCTACTCTGTATGGATTAACAAGTCAATGCACACAAAGACTGTAGAATCAAATAACTGATAAACAAAATTGCAAAAGACTTAGAAAATATAAAGTTCACTTCTGAGCATAGCTAGTTTGCAAGGGTTAATAATCTGCTGACATAAATTGATGAGATTTTTTTGCCTGTATTGACAGAATCTGTCCTTCAGTGAAAACCATAGATTCAAATCCTGCTTATCTTGAGTGGTAGAGATTATTTAATGTGCATTCTTATTGCATTCTTATTTTTACTTAACTGTGAAATTCCTACTAACAAAAGTTAATTTTTAATCATGTTAGGTCTCCTTTATTACACTTCAAATCCTGTATGTTTATTCAGACCACACAGTCTGAGAAGACTGTGCAGGGAGAAAATTAGAAGGGCCAAAGCACAGCTGGAACTTAATCTAGCTAGTGCTGTTAAAGACAATAAAAAGGGTTTCTATAAATACATTGGCAACAAAAGGAGACCTAAGGAGAGTCTCCCCCCTCTAGTAGATGTGAGGGGAAGCATAGTGACCGGTGATGAGGAAAAGGCAGAGGTACTTAATGCCTTCTTTGCCTCAGTTTTTAGTAGGAAAACCAGCAGTACTCTGGGTACCCAGTGCTCTGAGTGGGAAGAAGGGGATGGAAAGCACAGTGAAGCCCCCATACTCCATGAAGAGTTGGTTAGCATCCTGCTACACCACTTAGACATACACAAGTCTATGGGGCCAAATGGGATCCACCCCAGGGTCCTGAGGGAGCTGGCAGAAGTGCTCACCAAACCACTGTCCATCATTTATCAGCAGTCCTGGCTAACTGGGGAGGTCCCGGTCGACTGGAGGGTTGCAAACGTGATGCCCATCTATAAGAAGGGCCGAAAGGAAGACCTGATGAACTACAGACCACGTCACATGCAGGACACCTGAGTGCCATCACACGTCACATGCAGGACAACCAAGTGATCAGGGCCAGTCAGCATGGGTTCAGGAAAGGCAGGTCCTGCTTGACTAATCTTATCTCCTTTGGTGACAAGGTGATCTGTTTGGTAGATGAGGGGAAGACTGTGGACTTTGTCTACCTGGACTTTAGTAAGGCCTTTGACACTGTCTCCCACAGCATCCTCCTGGAGAAGCTGGCTGGGCATGGCTTGGACGGGCATACACTTTGCTGGGTTAAAAACTGGCTGGATGGCCAAGCACAGAGAGTTGTGGTGAATGGAACTAAATCCAGTTGGCGACCAGTCACAAGCGGTGTTTCCCAGGACTCAGTTTTGGGGCCAGTCCTGTTTAACATCTTTATCAATGATCTGGATGAGGGAATTGAGTGCTCCCTCAGCAAGTTTGCAGATGACACTAAGCTGGGAGGGAGCGTTGATCTGCCTGAGGGTAGGAAGGCTCTGCAGAGGGACCTGGATAGGCTGAATCAATGGGCTGAGGCCAATAATATGAGCTTGAATAAGGCCAAGTGCAGGGTCCTGCACTTCA
>NW_010207334.1:0-5166 GCF_000695765.1 Mesitornis unicolor
GAAAAGAGTCTCGGCGGGGGGCGGGGGGGCTTCTTCTGGGGAGAGGACAAAGAAGAAAGTGGAAACAATCTTTTAAAATATTTTCCATTCATAAAAATGGCAGAGGGCTTATACAGCAGGCTATTTCTGCGTCTGACTGAACAGCTAATGCGTTATTGCCAGCTTCAAAAGATAATTGTAGTGTCGGTAGAGACCTAATAATACAGTAGCACATGTAATTTTAAACAACACTCTTCTGGGGAGAGGACAAAGAAGAAAGTGGAAACAATCTTTTAAAATATTTTCCATTCATAAAAATGGCAGAGGGCTTATACAGCAGGCTATTTCTGCGTCTGACTGAACAGCTAATGCGTTATTGCCAGCTTCAAAAGATAATTGTAGTGTCGGTAGAGACCTAATAATACAGTAGCACATGTAATTTTAAACAACACCTCATTGTTTATTGGGATGTAACTTTCCCAAAGTTTATTTGTAGCATTAAGAGATTTCTTTTTTTTTTTGAAGCGCAGAACAAATTGCAAATGAGCAGCTGTGGGGTGATGCACGGTTTGTGCGGCTACAAGAGTTTCTATATTTAGTGACAAGCTGAAGCTGAAGAGGGTAAAAAAACCCCAAAAAATAGAATATCTGTAAGGAAATGCTTATTTCCTCCTGGAGGTGGGGGGAGCTGGGCTGGGGGATCTCTGGGCTCAGCTTTTCAATTTTTGGAGGGAGGAATAATGTGTCTGTCCCTGCGACAGGACATACACCTGCTCCATAGGCTCAGCAATAACCTTTGCAGCCAAGAAGTTAAGGAAGGGGTCAGGTGTATGTACACGGGGTGGTGGTGTGATTTATGTGTTTTTCCAGGAATCCAAATAATACCAGAGCAGAGGGTGTCAGCGTTAGGGCCACCTGTACATGGGCGTTTGACTGTTTCGGGGGGTTGCCCTATGGATATGATCCCAGCCCCGTATAGAAGTGAACATGACATTCAGGTGAGCAGAGGAGGGTCTCACCTTCTCCCTACTGCTGAGAGATTGCGACAGGCAGCCCACACGGATTGCACTGCTTGATTTTTTTAAAGAGAAACTTATTTTCTGGGGAAAAAAAAAAGAAAACGGCAGCCTCTCCAGATAGATCAAGCGTAGGGTGCCCATCGCAGGGATCTATATTGCCAGGGTTTACAATGCGGCAGGTCAGTGAATTACAGTAATAAAGACTTCAAAAAAAAAAAAAAAGGAAAGAAAAAAGAAATCCAGGTGCTGAGCCTAACACATTTCTTGCGCTGTTAGGAAGGAGCCGTAGGCACTGGGAAAGGCAGAGCCAGCAAAACGGAGTGGGTGCGCTGCACTCGCCGGTTTTTTACGACACATTTTGGGCAGAACCGTTGGCTCTCGTGCGCATTTGAGTTCTTGCGACCAGCCTTCGCATATGAGATAGGCACAACCCCTGGGACTCACTTCTTGCACGTTAGGAAGTTTTCTATAAAATTAGAAAAGGTGGAGAAGTGAAAAGTTACTATTTACAGCAGGAAAGTGTTAGTTTTTATTCCCTAATATTTCATTTAGCACAAAGTTTAGGGAATAAAAGTGGGTTTTCTAAAACAGCTGTATTAGTGTCTGTCCTTCCTATCAAGAATAGACCTTACCACACTTTAAAGAATACCTAATTCAAGGCTGAAAAGGTTACTTTTTTATAGCAGAAAAGAGATGAGACAGAGTTAGGAAAACTTGCAGTGGAAAACTTTAGTGCTCTGCATCCATGAGGGAAGGGCTCAGACCTCACACGTACTCCAAGGGGTCAGCAGGGCTTCAAGTATTTAAGAAATAAACCTGCAGAAGACATTTGCAGCTGAACGACATGCAACACACACGATGCCAAAAAGCGATAAACTTGCACGTGTAACCATGTCCCCTGACCAGTCCCTAGCCCAGGCATGAAGTTGTCCGAGGTTTTGGCTGAAAAGGCCACTCAGCTTTTTTATTTATTATTTTTTTTCTTGTCAGAACTTTAGCGTAGGCGAGAAATCTGAAAAATTACTTTGGACTTAAACAGAGCACTTCTTGGGGTTTGATTTATTTATTTATTTGGGGAAATAGCACACATCGCGTTTTAAAAGTTACAGAAAAAAAGGCAGCAAAGGGCGGTAGGGAACGCATGTTTATTAGTGCTAAAAAACCACTGTAAGCGGCGTAGGTGATGCTGTTGCATTTTTGCGCTATATTCCTGTTTAGAAACAACTTTTCTTCGTACCATGCCTCAGTCTGTGTTACCTGAACCTCGCAAAGACCAACTGGCGATTTTTAAGCTTTATTTCCCACACCACACATTGAATCCCAGCTTTTATATTGTGAGCAAACCCTGAATGCAAAATCTTATACGAAAAACAGCGACAAAAGAAATACTTTCCTTTTGAGACACGTACTGTGTAAATACAACAATGCGTAGATATATGATATACTAAAATAAATAGCGTGTGTCTGTATGTGCATGGGCATATGGACATTATTTGCCGCACCACGGTTACACCACCCTGGCGCAGACTTTGTTCAAGCAAACCTTTCATGGGGTGCACGATGAGGTCCAAGGAGTTTATGCCAAACTGCCTGCTCAAACATGGGATTTAGGATGGCGGCGATATCAGTACCGTGCTCTGTAATCACTCGGCATCGCCGCAGAGTTATTTTGTACAAATAAAACATATGAGAGGGCGATTGTCCGTAGGCACGTCCGTTCCCAGTTGTGAATGGGGGGTTTTATCCAGCTGGATGGTGGCACCAACATGGTGGGCATTCCCATTTATTTTGCTCCCCATTAGAAGCTCTACGGCAAAACAAAAGGGAAAACACCGCCTATCCCGCCTCTCTCCGCGCTGTTTGCTCCCTTTCCGTGGTCCGCACACTTTTGCTGGGCAGCAATTTCCTCCACAATGCGTCTCGCAATGGACCTGAGACCCCATAGAAACGCATTACGAGTCCACAGGCATTTCAGCTGTGGAGCTGACGCCTCACATCCAGCCGTGCCAGGCAGGAACTCATGGTTAAAGCAGGAGATTTCACAGAGAAAGGGACTGACCAATTTCTTTTTGCAGTTATTCCCACTTGCCTTTAGCACAGCTACTTTAATTCCCGTCCCCATGCTTTGGCGATCCACCTGTGGCCCAGACCCCAAAATCTGGTGCAGTCGCCCTTTATCTGTCAGGTGGGGACCGCGGCACCTCTTCATCCTCACCTGGGAATCACGGGGATGTGCAGGAAACGCTGCATGCAAAACCTTTATAATTCACACGTATTTAGTGGTTTAAAGGTGAGAGTTTCCATCAAATGCATTCATCTGCTTATTTAAGCTGCCCCCTGTAATTTGGAGCCTGGAGATTGAAGCTGTCCCCCTGTCTAAGGGTGACACAGCGTTCACACAGCCATGGTATTTATTTTTATAGCATCAGGGTTCGGAGCCTTCAGAGTGAGGAGGAAAACCCCTTTAGGCTCAGTGCTTTTTGTAGACGTGGAATAATAAATCAACCTTTTGGAGAGAGTCTTACAGACTACCCTCATTTTTACTATCCTATAATATAGATTTCAGGAAGGGTGGTGGGACCAGGTGAGGCACGGCTCCTCCACGGCATTTCTGCTGGGATTTGCAGCCTATTCCATAGTGGGATGCCACAGAAACATTTGGGCATTGGTTTCCATCAGCCGTCATGGCATTACAGCTCTTAATAGTTTTGGAGATGTGAGTCATAGCAGCGTGTGGCTCTAAGGTCTTGATGGAAAGAGGGTCAGGATTGAGCCCTGGCAATTTTGGGGGGCGAAGCTCTCCCAAAGCCGCTATCATTGCCCTGAATAGCCCCGTCATCGGGCCCGGGCCTTTACCGATGGCCGCTGTCTGTTAACAGGCCATACCACGTATAGACTGGCTATTGTCAGCGCTGATCCTTGTCCAACCGCCGGGCTATTCAAAGCGCTCCTCAAGCCTCTCAAAAATCTCAGCTTGTTCTACCCCAATGACAGCCATCCCTCCCATTCGGAGTTTTCTTTGTACGCTTGATAACATGGTGGAAATCCCTTATTATGCTTCTTTTAATAATGCTTTCACATGGCAAGGGGGACATGATGTTTTCATTTATGCAGCACGCATCATCCTCCGACGAGGAACCCCTTGCAACCTCAGCCTGCGCCGAATAACAGAGCTTTATGCAAAACCAGTGGTTTCCAACCTGTGGTCTCCATCCGGAGCACTGGGAATCACAGGTTCCTCTTGGAGGGGTCACCAGAAGGTAACTGAGAAAGTGGAGTCACTGCCGGGAGCTTCAAATGCGCCGCAGCCGGGGCCACATCGTCACCGGCTCAGGTCTCGGGCTCCCAAACTTGAAACTGAAAATCACAATCTGAGGGGTTTTTCTTTATTTCTTTTTTTCTTTCTTTCTTTTTTCCCTTCTTTCTTTCTTTTTTTCCCCTCTCTCTGCTAAATGCGCCGGGGCTGCAGCCCTCTGTGTCTTTAAATACCTGCTCGACTCTATTAAAAGCAGTAAATTCAGAGGGATAACCGTGCCGCTCATTAAGTTATAAGTTATGTGAGTTAAAGTCTCACTTTGTTGTAAGAAAAAAATAGTAATTAACCTTCAAATCCACTTGCTCCCCCCCCCAAATTAATTTTGCAGTATTATCACGCATCTTGAGGCTTCCAGTTTTAAGAATATAATGCTACTGCTGTTAATGAAGCGGGTATCCACCATCAAGGGGAGCTGAGAGCTACAGACAATTGTTTGTTTGCCTTTATTTCTCACGCCCTTTGAAGGTTTTTTTCTCTCTCTCTCTCTTTTTTTTTTTTTTTTATTAAGTGACTTTAGCAGATTGTACCCTCGGAGCTGTGAATAATAGGGTTATTCTACAAAAAATGGCCAAGGCTAGTTAAGAGACACAAAGCCAGGAAATCCTTTCAGGGATGAAATCAGGACTATTTTCGGGGAGCCGTGGAAGTTGGAGACTTTGCAGCCTGGGCTGCTGCATTGCTGCTGGGGCTGGAAATGATATCCCCAACCCCCCACCCCTACAAACCAGGGGGGGGCCCTCTGTTAGGGTGTGCAAAGCAGGGTGGTCAGTGCAAAGAGGGGGGGTGGCAGGTAAGTTTCGTTTGCAGCAAGGCATGGGGAGGGGTCCACATGTGCAGTGAGGGTACCCCTGC
>NW_010207335.1:0-648 GCF_000695765.1 Mesitornis unicolor
TCAGTTAGGCACTGGGCCTAAACCACGACATGTGTGCATGGCCAGAGAAGCGTAGAAATGTTTCCTTTTAGAAGCGCTTCTCCGCAGTCGGGGCTGGAAGGGCTCTGCACAGCAGCAGGGACAGATGCAGAGCCACGGGGACGGTGGACAGCAGTGGGAGGAGGAGGTGGCTGCCTCGAAGATGTGCAAGGACCTTCTTTCACACTGCAAGTAAGGCGACAGGCGAGGGGCTTTGGGAGGACGAGCTTTATTTACTAGTGGCAGCAGTGACCCATACACACAGCGTGACTTGGTTAAACGCTGGGAAGCCCAGCAGCTCCCTGCCAAGGTGCACAAGCGAAGTGAAACAGAGCAGAGAGGTTGTCCCCCATGTCCCAGCCCAGCCGTACCCTTCTATGTGGTGGCCTTGCTGGGACACCCAGGGGTGCAGGCAGACAGGGGACAGGGCATCGCTCTTTTTCCACCTGTGCCAAGTGCCCAACATAGGGACCGTCCGGGAGGAGGAGGAGAAGGGAGGAGAAGCACCCCACGGCGTGGCATCAAGCAGGCCGGTGACCATGCAGCAGTCAGTTGGTGGTCAAGACGATGGCAGCGACAATGATGACCACAACGGAGGCGGCCAGCACCAGGGAGTAGATGATGTTCAAA
>NW_010207335.1:679-1150 GCF_000695765.1 Mesitornis unicolor
CTGCCGGCCCGCTGGGCAGTCTCCAGGTCTCCCAGCACCTTGCAGTCACGGGCCTGTCGGGGCAAATTGGGGACTGAGCAGAGGGAGGACACTTGGCTGGGGGTCTGGCCTAGGGGTGGTTGCAAGATGATGCTGAGATCTCAGGGATACTTCACCCCAGGGCAGAGGGTGAAGCCACCAGGAACTGCCCATCCTCCCCTGCCTGCAAACCCAGCTCCCAGGGGTCCTGGACTGGGGGAGACCAGATCAGGGGGTCCCAGAGGAGGGTGGTATCAGGAGGGTCTGAGATGGGAGACTGGTCCTGGGACAGAAGAGAGGGCCAGGGGAGGCTAAGGTGGGGCGGGGGGAGCATTGGGATTGGTGTTGGAGGAGGCTGGGGTGGGGGGAGACTGTACTGAGGGGGTCCCGAGGTGAGGGAAAGGTCTGGGTCAGACTAGGTCGAGGGCTCCTGGAGAGGTGGGAGTGTGGTCC
>NW_010207335.1:1328-1542 GCF_000695765.1 Mesitornis unicolor
AGCCAGGCTGGAGTGGGGATGGCGGGGGGGGGTCCCTGGGCCACCCCCCCACTCCTCCACCCACCTTAATGGAGTAGATGAGCGCTGGGAAGCAGAGACAGCCCAGGAAAGCGATGAATTGACCCAGCAGGATGTTGAAGAGGGACCAGAGCACGTAGTCCCGGGGCTGCCCGTCGGGGCCGGCGGAGAAGGCTGTCCCCGGCTCGGGGGGCTG
>NW_010207336.1:0-2874 GCF_000695765.1 Mesitornis unicolor
AATTTCTTTAACAAAGTCACATTTAGTCTGCTTTGAACAGGACTAAATCCTTATCAATTAATCTTGACTTAATCAGTGAATCCAACTTAAATTTCTGGATGTTTGAAATGGTGTTCTTTTTTACCAAAGGGGCCGAAAAAGTATAACGATGATTTTCTTTTCATCAGCCTGAGTACTGAATGAAATGTAAATGTCAAAAACTTCATGGTTCAGGTTGCACAACACAGAAGCCTGAAAGCCGTAGTTGTGAGTCACAGTAATAAATATTTTCCCCTTTTCTTATAATTAAAAAGAAAAAAGATCAAAACTGCTTTTCTCACTGAGCTTTTGCTTAAACTACAGCAGGTGACTACAGGAAAGCCTAAAATGTTGATCATTGATATATAATATTTTTATTAGAGTGCTGATTAATATTTACTGGAATAATAAATCCACATTGCCTGACCTGAAGACAGATTCCTAAAAATTCACTTTTTGCATTGTTGCACATCCTCTTTTTTTAGGCCTGCGACAAAAAAACCCTAAACCATTTAGATCCAAAACTGATGAAGGAAGATCTCATGCCAAAAGCAGTGAAGGAAAGTCAAACACATTGAACGACAATGCAAAACCACAGCCAAATTTGTAGGGGGTGTCAAACGCTGGGCAGCTGCACAGAGGTGACCAGAGAAGCTCGGGATCTTCCCACCTCTTCTTGGTCCATGCCATTGCAATTGCCAAACGCACCGGAATTTTGAAAAGAAAAAGGGATTGGCTTTTTGATGAACTGGCTGCTGGGAAATCTCTTTTATCCCATTAAAAATCTCTTTTAACCCATTAAAATCTCTTTTGTCCCATTATAGGACCGGCCTCACTAATTCACAGCACGGCGCACCGACCATTTTCCCTCACAAAAATCCTCATCTCAGAAACTGGCCTGCTCGGCTCATACCCATCCTTTTGTTACAACATACATAAATGGAGATTTTTCTTTGCCTGCTGAGCAAATATGGTAACAAAAGTGGAAAGACGTTTTCCTTGCCCACAGGGTTGGTAGCCTTGGGACATGTAAGGCACTCAACGAGGGTTATTCTTGCTTACTTTGGGAGGAGCCATTGCTCACAGGAACGAGGTAACAGCTTGATCAGAAGAAATGGGCCTGGAATAATGCAACTCCTCCCTGTGCTGTTTCTGTTCCTCAGGCTGAGGGTCTCTAAACACATCTACTGGGGGCGGAGAAATGAGAAAGCGTCTGGATTGTTAAAATAGAAGCATTACTTGTAAACTGGATGACTATTGAACACAACTTCAGTTCTTGCAGACTATTATATATTTACAACTGGGATTTATTTAAGGACAAAATTCTGTCTGCAATATGTTTCTAGAAGTAAATGTCTCACTCAGAGGAAAGTCCAGCCACCACAGTTTGTACCATTTTGGGAAGAAATGGGGTGGGATGGGGCAGCCTGACAGGGTGTTCAGACACAGACACGGCCTGGCCCCTGGCGTCTTCGCAGGGATCCACACCTCAGTTACATCCACACCTTCCTTGTTAGCTACCGCCCGTTTTCCGTCTCATTTGACCTCAGACGTTGCTGTTGGTCCCACAGCTGCTGGTGAAGAGTCTCCCTTTCAGAGAATCACAGCATCATTTGGTTGGGAAGGACCTTTGAGATCATCAACCATGCTCTGTTCACCACGGACCCATGTCCTCCACCATTGCCCTGGGCAGCCCCTGCCAGGCCCTGAGAACCCTTTGGGGAAGAAATTTCCCCTCAGATCCAACCTCACCCTCCCCTGGCACAACTTGAGGCCATTTTCTCTCGTCCTATCGCTTGTTATGGGGAGCAAAGACCGACCCCTCCTGGTTACCCCCTCCTTTCTTTATCTCCACCTTGGAGACTCTATGTGACCAAGCTCAAGGCTGCTGCACCTCTTCATTTCCTGGCCACCTCTGGTAACCATTAAACCTTTTTGGGAAACCTCACTGTTTGCCATGTCATGCTCTCCTGCTGCTTCTCCCTGATTCTCCTTGGTTTTTTCAATGGCTTCTCCCTCCTTTCCCCAATTACAATTTATTTTTGGCTTATTCTTCTTCTTACAAACCTGACTCCTTGGCCATACTTTCACAAAGCTTCAGCTGCTGGGTTTGTGTCAGCACTTCAGGTTTTCTTTGGTTTCTCATCATTGCGTTCACCAGCGCTGTCCCTCCTGGGCCTGCAGTGACTCCCACCCAGACCTCCCTCTGCTTGGTTCTCTGCATCCAGACTTTGTCCACTCCCCACTCCATGGCTGTGACCAATTGTGAAGTTGTTGGTGCAGAAGGGAAGAACTCAGAAATTAAAATCCATGTCTGAAGGCAGGGCATCTCCTCTGGAAGCTGTGTAACTGCTTCTGCAATAGACCTGCATCTTGGTGTTGGTCACTTGGTTCTAAAATACCTGAGCTTGGATGTCTCTGTGACTGGAATAAGACCATAATGGGCATTTTATTTGGAAAAACAGACAAACAAACAAAAAAGCCATAAAATCTTGAAAACCCAGGGGTTTTGGAAGGCAGGTATGTTAAAGAGGCAAGAGCAGCAGGTATGGTGGAGGAGAATTGCTCTAATTAATGCTCCACCACGGAAAATGTTTTTTTCTGTGCAATTTTCTGTTCTTCATGAAGTCCTAAGGTTCATAATTAAATACAGTGCTATGATTTTTGCAGTTTGGCCTCTTTCTCTGGAGGGTAATGCAGAGGCTGCACTTTGACCAGACCCTTTCCAGAACAAACAGTGGCATTTTAGAAAGAAATTAATTTCTGGAACAGTTGACACTTATGCCATCAAATGCCAAATTCTGCAATCTTGGGTCCAGTTCTGAACCCTCAGCTCCAGAAGGACAGGAACTGCTT
>NW_010207337.1:0-7051 GCF_000695765.1 Mesitornis unicolor
TTCCCCTCCCCCGCCAGGAAGCGGGCCATCCCCACGGCTCCGGCCCAGATGAAAGCGGGGCGGGCCGGGGGTCACTTCCAAAGCTAAAGTGATAATGGCCATTGTCCCTCCGCCGCCGCGCTTAAAGGGACCGCCGCCCTGCCCCGGTGCTCCCCGGCACCCTGCCGTCCCGCGACATCGTCCTGCCCTGTACCCCACCCGAGCCTGCACCACCGTGGCAGTCGACAGAGCCAGCAATGGGGCAACCCTCGTGTCCGGCAGGGAAGTCCCGAGTGGATGTCACTGCAGCCCACGGGGTTGACACAGCCCACGTGTGTTGCCTTGTCCCCTCTCTGTGCCTGTTCCTGCCGACACCTTGGTCCTTCCTTCCGACTCCTAGCTAGGAGATGGTGAACCTCTCTCCTCCCTAAGTGGTGCCTGTCCTACCCCTGACAAGGAAATGCTGGAGAGAGCCCCAGGCTCATAGGGCTGAGGAAGAGCAGCTGTGCTGCCCTTCAAAACCTTCTTGTCTGCAAGAGGCCCCCGACTGATGGCTGCCTTTTCCCTACCCTCAACTCTGGGCAGCCTCCTGGATGGGCTTGCATCTGCCTGCCAATGTCTGGGCCCTCTGTGGAGTAGCCTTTCCTCCTCACTATCTCTGCTCTGCTGCCTCCCCAGCCTAATCTCAGAGCCGAGGTCCTGCTTCTTAACTCCCGCTCACACAATGGGTTCATCCTGTCCCTCGGCCATCACGTGAGGCTGTGCAAACAGCCTGTGCGCCAAGCACCTCACTCCAGCATCACTGAGCTGCCAACGCCAGCTCCACCTCATGTCCTCTTCACAACCTCGGAATTTCTAGAGCTTCCTCCAGGACCTGCCTCATGCAAAGCAATACCACCCAAAAACAGGTCTCCAAGGAGCCTGTCTGCTCTGGGGTGTGAGGGCTGGGTGCGTTTTAACAAGGTGGGGTGCAACTTTGACAACAGGAAAGAGTTGGCCTCTTCACCAGCTGATCTTGGTGCTTCATGTTCCCTGGGTTTTGTGTCTCCAGCTGCAGGCAGCATCTGGTTTCCGCCACCCAGCCTATCCTTGGGGTCCTGCCTGAGACCCACCACAACCCAGTGAGGGGCACAAAGTAACTCCCAATGTCAGAGACGGCAAGGGCTTCCTATCCTGCATGCCACCATCTGTGGGAACCTCACTGTGGCACTCATTTCTGCTGCAGTGTTTGGGAATGAGAGGGTACAAGGATTCATGGAGGCATCACATATGGGGTTCTTGTGCAACTTGGGAAGAAAACAAAACACAGACCATTCAGACATGGGAAATGTGCCCAGCTCCCTCTCCTGCTGCCCTCCCTTCCATGTTAGTCAGGAAGCAAGCATCACAGCACACATCAAAGCACATCTTCGCTGCCATGTGTCCTACCTCCCCTACAAGCACATACTCCAGAGCATTTTTCCCACTTCTCTTGTCTCACATCTGAGCCCAGAAGCACGGGGGGGAGACCAGGCGCAGAGGGCTGACAGGAGGAGCGGGCTCCCTGGAAGCTATGGACTGGCTGCTTTAGAGTCCTCCCAGCCCCTGCTCAGAGCCACCCCCACCCCCCCTCCCGCTGACACCAAACCCCGGCCTTCAGCTACAGTGCAAGGAAGAGAGACCTGAATCATCCCCTGCTGAGCTTTTTTCCCCTTCAGGCAATCTTCCTATCTCCAAAGCCAGCTCCACTCTTGCTATCAACCTGGCCAGTCCTGGATCTTTCCCCCAGCAGGCTGGCGTTCATATCCACAGCTGCCGAGCTCCTCATCCTTCATCCTTTTAACTTCTTTGGTTGCAAATGCAAAGCGGTGCTCACAGGGCAGTGAGACACCGGTAAATGCCGGAGTCAGCAGGGTCGGTGATTAACATAGGAGCTGGAAAACACACAAAGAGACAGCCTGGGCAGTTCTGTTATGCAGATGACTGCACACACCAGCTTCCAGCATATAAACAAGTAGTTAGCATTTTTCTGTTCCTTGGAGGAGTTTGGTGGAGAACTGGAGTGCAGGATTTGGTGCAGGATGCTTCAGCATGACAGCAGGTCATGGAGACCTTTGCAGTTTAGCTCAGCCTGCCAGAAGCTTTTCTGCCTGCTGTACTTTAACCTGCATGCTGCATCCCGTCCTCTCTCAGATGAGTCCCAAAGCAAAGGCACAGAGATGTCCAGCTGCACTTCAGTCTCAGGACACCATGTTTCCAGCCACACTGGAAGGCAGGTTTTACTGCTCCAAGTATGGGCACGGAGCCTTATCCCAGGTCAAATGCAACGTCCATGTTCAGCAGATAAAATTCTCATTGGTTTGAACCTGTTGAGGAATGGTGTCCGAAGGACTTAAGTGTGAGTTCTTGTACAACATGGGGCTTCCTCTGGCTCTGTCACTGGAATGTGACAGTCCCAGCAGGCCCACACATAAGGACAAGAGTCAAACAGTGGGTTATCACCCCAGCAGGAAAGCTCCCCAGTCCCACCTCCACTCCTACCTAGGGGACCTCCAGGAGTGAAGGGAGTGAGAGCATCCACTGCAGCGCTGTCCATGGCTGGACCAGAGGAGACCAGGTAGGGTGGGATATGGTTGAAACACCTGGGACAGCCAAATGCCACTCGAGGCAGGTCAGACTGTGGGCCAGTTGCCAAAATCACCTCTAGCATTGGAACAGGTTGACTCAAACCATTCTACAACAAATGGGCTAAATTGACCCATCCATCCCCTCAAAACCATTGCCTGTGCCCTGGCTTCTGTTTTCCCCATCTTTCTCTCTCCAGAGCACTGCAGAGTCTGAATCCAAGTGCTGTCATCCCTCTGGGGAGTCAGGGGAGCCAGGACTGCTGAGGGGCTGGCGGGACTCAAAGACTGGGGGCTTCCAGGAGGGTCCTTAAGTGTCTGCTGTCTTGGCTGGGATTTTGTCCTGTGCCTGCCATTGCTCCATGAGGAAAAAGCAATGAGTAGAGCTTGCAGCCTTGAGACAGCAACAGAAATAGGGTTGCTGCAGCTGCAGACTGCCCACCACCTTTAGGGGAAAGGAAGGGCAAGTGGTTCTGGTGTAACTATGTCCAACAGGGACCTGGAAAACATGGAGTCCACCCCAATTTTTGTAGTCATTTTTTCAAACTGAATGACAGAAGTCTGGCGTTGTGGTTCACTTTATCTGGTACTTCTCAACCCTAGCCCTGAAACCATCTCTGAACCCACTGCCTCATGCCTGTGCTGGAACCCTTAAAGGGATGCTCAGATGCACAAACTGCTGGGCTCTGTGGAGAGGTCCCATGAGGCACTCCCCTGTCTGTGCAGGACGATGCTGGGCACTGGCAGACAGACGATTTTGTTCAGTTCTGCTCACATCACATAAAGAGGGAGAGTGACTAACTGCAGGGAGTTTTCAGCCTGGAGCAACAGGACTGGAGTGATTGAATTATAGGAGATGATGCAAGGAGCAAAATCTATTTAGTGGTGCTGAAGTGAGAACTGGTAGGAAAGGACAGCCGAGTGCATCAACATCAGCAAGTGAGAGCTTAAGATCCTTCCTTGTGAGACCAGGGAATCCCAGTGCTGTCCTTTCAGAGTCACCCAGAGTACCCTGTCCCTCTCCTAATGGTGGCTGCATCCCAGTTAATCTCCCAAGTGATGCTCAGGACTGACTACTCCAATGCACCAGGAGTGCACAGGAGAGACAGGTCTGCTTGTCTCTGCTCTGAGGTAGCAGAGCCCTGACAGTATGTCCCATCTCTAATTCTCTTCTTCTCAGCTCAGGACTCCTTTTCCTTCTAGCTTCTCTCCAGCTGGGCTAGCTCTTCCTTCCCACTCTGCGAGATGGGAGGGAAGATTTGAACTTGGTGTCCTTGCTCCCCGAGGCTTCCAGGCATGCAGGAGGGAATTAAAGATGAGGCACCAAGTGCAGTACCACAGCACCGGGCAAGGGTGGGGAGTATTGGCCACATCCTGGGGTCCCAGCCGTAGGTGCAAGGGGTGGGGGAGAGCTGGGATCTGCAGGAGATTCAAAGTCAAGATCAAAGCATTTCCCTCTGAAGCCCTAACACTCTCCTTCCCTCCCACTTGCACATAAAAGCACTCTGCCCTCAGCAGGCTCTCCGCTGGGGAGGGTGGGTGGAGGAGGGGGCTGCTTTCCCCCTCACTTTTCCTGTGTTACTAATAACTCTTCCCAGAGGTGAAACGGTGAAAATCCCTCCACCTCTCCTCCCCCATGCCTGCGTCTTGCCCAGATCCAAAGGGCCCAAAGCCATTTCAATGACTGTGAGATCATGGCAGACCTGGCCTGCTTTGGGGTGTTCCCAGCCGATGCCAGCACAGGGGAGATGCGGGGAGCAAAGCCTTTGAAGTGTACAGTAGAAAGACACTCTTAGAGGCAAAACACAAGGACTGAAAAGAAAGCAGAGCAGTTTGGCCCACAGGAGGGGGAAAGGCTAATTAAGGCACAGAGTGGAGGAGGAAAAGGCAGAATCATTAAGATATCACAGCAGGAGTCAGTGGTGCGGCTCCATGGAGGTTTAAGCCATGCTGAGCCTGGCCTCTGCTGTTCGCTCCCCCTCAGTTCTCCATTCCCACCCTCTGCTTTGGAGTGGCACGGGAATGTGGAGGACTCTGTCAGTCAGTTCAGGTTGCTGATCCAGCTAAAAATGAGTTGGTTTAGTTCATACCTAATACAGACAGAGCTGAAACTCAGGATGAGAATCTCCATTACCCTTCCTTACTAATGATCAGATTGAGGGATATAGCTTGCAGGTGATCCCAAACTTGAAAAAGCTGCAAGCTCCAGTGAAGACAGGCATATATGAAGAGACTGGAGACTGGAAACATGGGCAGGAAATGACAGATTCAATTTTGGAAAGCCCAGGAAGGTGATATTCTGCTGGCAGTGCTTCATTACGCAACTTTGCACAAACCCAGCAGCATTAAGAAAGACATGGGATGGGAAACCTGAGGGAAAGCAAGCTGCAGATCCAAGGCTGCAGTTTGGTGTTTCCTTCAGTGGTCATGGCAGGGGCTGCTTGTTTCAGAAAGTGCCCATGGCCACTTACACCCCAAAGGCACTGGAAGATGGGTTTGTCAGGCTGCTCCCCACAGCCTAACTACAGGCCAGCTGGCAGAGAGGGACCAGAGGGACGTGGCAGCACAAGGGGGACAGCAGGGACCACTGGAAGGCAGGCGCTGGGAGGCCAAGGGGTGCGGGAGGATTTGGATGGGGGCTTCCCCCCATCGATCCTGGGCAGGGGGAAAATGCATCAGACAGCAGGCAGGGGAGGACGGGGGATGGGATGTTTCACACCTAGCAAGCAGGAGCAGATGGGGCTGGGGTTAAACACGACAAGGAATTAACTTGCACTGCCACAAGGAGCCATGCCCAGCTGTCGAGTCCATGGCAGACTCTTTAGTAGGGGTTAGCAATGCGGAGCGGGTTTCTCTTGGGTCTGTAGCTAGTCAGGGAGCCGAGATATGGCCCTGCAGTGTAAACAGAGCCATACAACCCTGCTCAAGTTGTGATTCCCCAGTCCTTTCCCAAGCCCTGCCCCCAGGCATACTCTGAAATGGCCATGGTGTTTGCTGGGGGAGAAACGTGAGAAGTAGAGCCACAGTGCTGTAAAAGATGTAAATGTTCGGGGCTGAGAACAGCGCTGTGTCTAGGGCACAGCCTCTGTGGGGGGATGGAGAGGCATGGAGAAGGCACTTCTCTCTTGTTCTTGATCTTGGCTGCCTTAGGAGGGGTCTCAGGAAAAATCCTGGAGCTGATTCACTAAAGGAAGCTCCCAGCATGTGCTTTATCAGGTGGTGGCCATCGGGTGACAGGGACAGGACAAAGGGCAGGGAGGAGGACAAAGTAGGATGAAGGGTTTGGGATAGACAGTTGTAGTCATCTCATCTTCGTGTCAGATCCCCTGGCTCCCTTGGGGTTGAGAAGCCATTTCATTGGCAGGGGAGGGAAGGGGAGGAATATCCCCATCGCCATGAGGTGGGCAAGGGAGCAAAAGAGCCAGTTCAGTCCCAGTAACCACTGACATGGTGACACACACAATTGCCACAGCTCCAATACTGCACTGTGAGAGGATGTGACTGCTCAGGAGAACCATCGCCTAGCTCTGATGCAACAGCTGAGAAAAAAAAACCCGATCCTTTTAACATAAAAATTAGTCACCGCTGAGGTCAGGTTTTCAGAGGGCTGATCTCTGCCCTCTGGAGCTTAACCTTTAGGTATGACTGATAGCATTGTGAATTCCAGCAGTAAAAGAGCTGAGAGAAGGGAGATGAGGGCAAGGAGAAAGGGACACCACTGAGGAAACAGACTGATGTGCCTTCTTTCATCCCTGAGTGTGTGTATTCCGATTTCATGTTTTGAAGTACCTGGACCCATGAGCAGGTAGCAAGAAAGATGAGGGAGACAAGGCTGAGGGAGAAGAAGAAAGAGCTGGGAGGAGGGGAACTGGCAGTGGATATTACTTGAGTGTATGGGAAGAGGGACCTATGGGGTATGTGCAGAAGCCTAAAGACTCTGCAGAAGAAGCAGCATAAGCAGGATGGTAGGTATGAGAGGTGCTTGAGAAAGGACTCCAACTTGTAGGATCCCTCATCCCTTATCGTCAGACTAGTCCAGAAATTTACTTGTGCTGAAACACTTCAGGACCCAGAGTTCAGGTGACTATCCAAACCTGGGGGAAAAAAATGAAATAAAATAAAAAGTTGGTTTCTGTACTAAACTTGGGATCATGGAGAAGCCAGAGAGGGTACTGACACAGCCCATCACTGCTTTCTTCAAGTCCCTCTCTACCCCCTGCTCAGGTTTTTGCTCTGTCCCACTCCCTTTTGTGCAGGACAACGGGGAGCACATGCTGCCATCACCACCACACTGGGAGCGCTGCTTTATCCCGAGGTCCCGGTCTGACAAATCCCCCGCAGAGCGTGGCCACCGCAAGTCGCGTGTCACTTCGAAGCAACCCGAAACTTCACTGCCCGCCCCAAAATAACCCAAACGCGCAGGAATCAGGAAGCAGTGCTCTACTTCTCCGGCCCCCTCTGCCTCTGGC
>NW_010207338.1:0-290 GCF_000695765.1 Mesitornis unicolor
GCGGGAGCTGCGGGTGGGCGCCCAGGGCCGCTTCCTCTGCCAGGGGCTGTTCCCGGAGCGTGGCCGCCTCCGCGTGGGCTATGCCGCCGTCCTGCTGCGAGTCCTGGGTAAGACACCGGCCACCGGCGCGGTCCTCTGGCTCACGGTGAAGGCCACTACCCCATAGAGGCTTCCACTGGCCAACATAGTGTGCTGCTGGCCAAGGAAGAGCCCCACTAGTCCACAAAGGGCCCCACTAGCCAGTGTAGAGCCCCACTAGCCAACGAAGCGCCCCAATAGCCAATGTCAGC
>NW_010207338.1:668-1244 GCF_000695765.1 Mesitornis unicolor
AACATAGAGCTCCACTAGCCACCCCCATCGCCTTTCCCTGGCCAACTCCCCAGCCCATAACTGGTCCATGGCCACTCCCGTCCCCGTGCCCACAGCCAAGACGTCCCCTCATCGCCCTTCCACCCACAGATGTTCTCAGTAGCCCCCCCGCTAGCCACCACAACACCTCACTGGCCAACAACTCATCTGGGCTGGCAAGCTCGTCCCCGGGTGGGCCAGGAGGGACTTGGGGGGCGTCTCTCACTGCCCGGTGTCCCCAGTGCCCGTCTCCAAGCCCTTCGTGCGGCCGACGGCAGCGGCGGCAGAGGAGGGGACGGCGGTGACCCTGACCTGCACCGTGCGGGAGGGGACGGAGCCGCTCAGCTTCTCCTGGCAGCACCGGGACCCCCGGGGGGGACCCTTGGTGCCCCCCACGACACTGGGGGGCTCCGGGGCCGAGCTGCGCCTGACACCCGCCAACCGCAGCCACGCCGGGTGGTACGCGTGCACTGCGCGCAATGAGGTCAACAACCGCACCAGTGAGGACGTCTACCTCGACATCGTCTGTGAGTGCCCCGCGGCTGGGGGGCCCCCGGG
>NW_010207338.1:1481-1730 GCF_000695765.1 Mesitornis unicolor
TGCATCCATAGGAACCATTCATGCGGTCACCGTGATGCCTCCATGGCCACTCTGGTACATCCATGGCCACCATGATGCCTACAAGGCCAGTATGTTCTCTTCCACTATGATGCCACCATCGTCTGGCCATGGCCACCAAGCACCCTGCCACTTAGATGCCTCTATAGCCACCATGGTATATCCATGGCCACCATGGTGCATCACTGGCCACCAAGCAACCTGCCACCATGGTGCATCCATAGGAACCAT
>NW_010207339.1:0-258 GCF_000695765.1 Mesitornis unicolor
GGGGGAGAAAAAAAACAGCTTAGACAGAGATTGTGCTGTAAATTGAAGACAAACATACAAGAGATTGTTCAAAGCAACAGGAGGCATTATATCCACCCTTATATAAAAGCCTAATGTATTCATTTTGTCTGTTTAGGACGACCAAGTTATGAAAGCATATTCATCAACAAACAGTACAACCTTGATCAAACAGTCTGAAAGAGTTCAAGGCTTGTTCTCTGATGCAAGAAGTTAAATAATGGCAGGAAAAACACTTGC
>NW_010207339.1:289-20578 GCF_000695765.1 Mesitornis unicolor
ACACTGCTGAAGTGCAGCTGCCAAGTGTGCAAAGAGCGTACAGCAGTCATTAGATGCAGGCGGTGGCATCTCTGGGACTGCAAAGCCTTGATGAACCCTGTAAAGGGAATGATGCCAACCTACTGAGTAGTTAACATCCTGTCACATATCTCTGTGCTTTCTCGTGTCAGATCTCCTTAGATGTTCATATTGCCTAAGACTGATGGTCATCCTGGGACCCTAGCAGTGTTGACAAGCAAACAGAAGAGTACAATTCCTCGCTGAAGTTAGACCAAAGGATGTCTTTAAAACTACAACAGCACAGGAGGTGTAGGGCTGTACTCTAACTATAAAGATAATTTCGTTATTCTTAAACAGTTCTCTTTCTCTTCTTCTCTCTTCATAAATACAATGCACTTTTCAAACATCAAGTTTAGTGCTGTTGTAAGAGAAAGACTGATTACACTTTCTGTAGCTAAGCAGAAAGTCCAGAACTGCTGAAAGTTGCATGAGCTAGACTCTCACTTAATAAATTGAGTCCAGCCTACAGTCTATCTACCCTTGTCACACACTGACAGTCAGTATCAGTGATGCTAAATGGGAACACATCTTTATGAACCTGGGAAATTAACTAAAATGGCACAATATAAGTGTTCTGAGCACCTTCCTGCTTCATGCTGAAACAGACCTAAACAACAGAGTTGGGCTCATTCTTACTCTGTGAAGCTAAAAGGCCTATGGCTTGCTTATATTCAAATAGTTTTTTTTAACATAATGGAAATGCTGCAGTGGTAAACATATTACATAGCACACTTAAAAAACCTGTATTTAGTTAATTCTTAAGTTGCAAATGTTAGGGGTGGAATGTTTCCCTTTTGATTCAGAAAAGGTAAAACTTCTCTAAGATTTCAAAGGAAGGTATTTTTTCAGAATAACAGGATAAGAAGGTTCCTAGAGATAGCATTACACATAAATATTAAAGCTTATTCCTTGGAGTCTATAATAAGAGCTAACCAGGTGTCTCTTCCTGTGTTCTGGGATATTCCACTGCAGTTTCTCAGCTTCGCCTCCCTTAAAAGAGTTAAAGCCCTCTCGTAGTTCTGAAAAACACACATTTACTCATATGTTATTCAAAGTGACCATAGGCTTGTCAATTTGACAGGTTTTTGTCCCCCAGAGGAAAAACACAGTTGCAGTTTCTCTTACAGTACATAACTGGGATGTAATAAATGCAGAGAAAGTGGTTCATTCTGGATTCTTGACACACACAAGTACTAGCTTTTCTGTCCTTGTCTCCCTGCAGACAAAAGACCTCAGCACAGAGAACACAATGTCACTCAGAACCTGCCCAGATTAACCAACTAGTTGATAGCATCCCTGAAATCTTTTCCATATGACTTTAGACCTGTTTTGGAAATACTATAGTTCCCAGAAGACATAAACCAGAGAGAAACAGGCTTACTGCTTGGTTTAGAAAACAAGTCACATTGAGCACAAATGAGCTCCTCCCTTCCTTTTATTTTTCCCCTTTTTTTTCCTCTCCCTGTGAGGTACCTTGCTGCAAAGCAGCTGTTAAGGAGAGATGGTGCAGTGCCTCCTGGGTCACATCATTGTATCAGAAGTTCTGAGCAAACAGCTTTGTCATCAAAGGACTAAAGTAACTTTTTAATAGTCAGTGTTTAATTTCTACGTACAATGTCCTAAGTACAATAGAAACACTAGCTTTTGGCTGTCTCTAGCCTGTTGTCTCCTCAGATGAATGCCTAAGAAGCTCAGTTATACCTCTGTTATAATGCATATCTTCTTCTAATCTGATAACTAATCAAGAATTACCACAGAAATTGTTGAAATTAACTGAATAGATGGAATATTTATTTTAAACTAGATTATTCATGTGCATGAAAACTACTTCAGTATGCAAAGGTTTGAATGTTTGGGCTCTCCTTCATTTGTTGTTCCTCAGGATGAAGTAGAATAGCTAGTTCAGTCTTCCTAAATCATGCCTTTTAGGCTTCTCTCACAGAGCAGTTGGAGATGGGGTAGAAAAACATCTTTCCTGGACTGAGGTAAACAGAGCTAAAAGTAACAGCACTGAGCTTGCCTATAGTCATGTAGCTCATGCATCCTGATAATGTGTCCTCCTTGCAGTGGCAGAATGCTGTGGATCCATACTCTACGTATGCTTAATCATAACCTACAGATCCTTTTGTACAGTACTGGCACTGAGCAGTTGTTCCCTGTCCGCCATCTGAGTGACTGATTGTTCCTGCTAAAGGACAAGAACAACGTTCTGTAATACTTCTCTTTTCTCTTTCTTTATAATTTTTTTTGTCTGGTTATTTATCCAGTTTGTCAAGATCATGTTGCATTCTAAAGTTGCCCTCCAGCACTTGCAACTGCTTTTAGCCTTGAGTCATCTTCAAATGTACTAGTTATACCCTACTCCATTATCTAGCTCATTAGTGACTGAAACAGTATGAGATTGGGAGCAGAGCTTTGGGGAATCCCCACTTGATTTTTCTTTTCTGTTCTCACACTGATCTGTTGTTAACTACTCGATGAGATCATGCAAATGTGGGATATTTTCATTAAGCCTTTTTTTTCTCCAACCTTTTTTGTTGAAATGAAGTGGTGGGGTAGCCTCTCTGAACTTTGCAGATCTGAGGTCTTGATGCTTCAGTAGTCCAAGTGGTTTGAAATACTGTACCCATTGTTTCCCAGAAGTCCTCATCCTTCTGGATCCTTGCTAGCAAATAGTTTTGATCTTCTGGCTTCTATAATTCAGTAATGCTGGTGTGATTGCCAGTTAGGCACTTAATATGCTGCTGCAGAATATGGAAAGCTAATGAAAAAAAGAAAATCCTTGTGTTTGAAAGACTCATCTTTAAAGCTACTGACAAGCTCCTGCTACTACTGAGAATATTTTCAAAAACTTGGTAGTTTTAGGAAGCTACCTATTTGTAGTAAATCTCAGGATATCTAATTCAAAAATTTTGGTTTAAAATTGCATTTGTGGACACTGCTCCCTTATTATGAAACAAGGCTTTTCCCAGAGATGTAGTGATGATGCAGTTTGTTCATTGACTTTGTTAACATTAAGCAAGTAGGATAGCAGAATCTCATTTCAGAGAATAGCTCCATAATGTCATGCACCTACCATATAAACAAGCAAATTGACACCCTGCCAAGAGTAGCCAGAGGAGATCTAAGAAGAGCGTTCATAATGATACTGTTGCCATATTGCATGCCTGTAAATAATTCATTTAGTCAACCACCCTTTCATTTTAGCAAACATGAGCAGGTGCCTTCCTAAATTGGATGCAGACAACAATTTTCAGCAAAACATTGTTGTAATATGACACTTAAAAAGAGTAACATTTTTTTCTTATTGATTTTTGAAGCGTTATCAACTCAGATAATTCACAGTGATTACTTCTGTTACACATCAAGTCCTCCATTGTTTTTCATCTACGTTTTCCAAATTTTTGCTTTGTGATAGATTTCGCAATTAACTTTAGCACGATGGAAAATAGAAGAAATTCACAGGCAGTTAAGAGAACTGAGAAGTTTTGCAGACGCCCAAAATATTAGTATTAATTATTTAATACAAGTCCTGCAGTTTAGACATATCTGCTTTGTATTTGGAAAACGAATGGACAGAAATAAGCAGGCAATTAAAAGACAAGAAACAAGAGTTGTGGGAGTCCAAGCAAAAGGTTAAAGTTACTTTTTACTCAGTTGAAGATTTCACAGTACTCATCTTGTAAAGTCAGGTTACACACATTTCAAAATATCATAATTATAGTGTGTGAAAGTGTGTAAAATTCACTCTTAGCTGTAACCTTGGTGTATTCTTTTTACGTCCCCAGCAGTGTAGAGAAGATTTACATGGGATTAAGAGATGATATTTTCCTATTTGATGTTTCTACTTTGAATTTTACCCAACTCTCTTCATGTCAACACTATTCTGTGTACAAGTTCACCCAGCAGAGCTCTCCTTACATGCATTTCCATATGCGGTTTTCATTCCAAGTTTGTCTCCTCCTTTGTGAAAGCTTTAAATTAGAAAATAAGGAAACCAAGTGTATAAAAAAATCAGGTATTTCTGTAAGTTCTGAAGAGTTCAGTAAAGTATCAAATTCAGCATGATTTTAACCATTATTTTTAAAGGGTGTTTCAACTTGTTACTGTGAAATACTTCCAGCAATTTGTGCACCACTTCAGTCAGTCATTAAATTACATTTCAAGTTTCTACTAACTCAGCTTTACAATGAAAGTTCCTTCTCCTTCACAAACACCTATAAGGACATCCCTGGATACATATTCCATTTATTATTTACTATTAAATAAATTGAAATGTGTACACATATTAATTTTATTAGTCCAACTGATGTTTCAGTACCACTACTATATACTACTAAATACTTTACGTATTTTGTAAGACTTGGAGTTGTGAACCTCAAATCCTTTATGATATGAATTATGTAACTTTTATGGTACAATAAAGTATTTGGAAATTAGTTGGTCTTTTAAAAAAGTTATTAAAGTTAGAGAATATATATTTGAGTTGATCTGGTTTAGTCTGAAGCAGTTGTGGAAGGGGAAAAACCTTTCAGCGAATTTATTTTTCTATCTTATCTCTTGCAAAAATAATGATGTCTCTTTCACCCAACCCCAAGCTTTTTCCAGGCGAAAATTGCAAAAATACCATGAGTGAATATCCCAAGCATCATTCAGAGGCAGTGTAAAATGTAATTGGGAGAGTCTTAGGATCTCATGTCTAAAGAAATTTTAACACCCTTCTAATCTCACAAGCTCTGGCAGACCATCTAGTCATTTTTGCATTAAGGTAACAGTGCTTATTGTGAATTTAACGCAAGAGAAATAATTTATAGGCAGAGCTTCTAGCCTTCCTTCAGTTGTACATTAGTGATTTATTCAACATGTTGAAGTGTGCCATTCATTAAAAGTACTTGGGTCTAATTCATGCCTCTAACCATGACTCTTCTGAGGATCTTATTTCTCATACAGAAGTAACAATGCAGACAATGGACACATAGGTGCAAAGCTAATTTTATACTTAAGTATGATCAAGTTAAGGGCCTTACCAAAAATAAGGAGCGCTTTTATAGTGAAAAGTCAAAATGTTTTTCCAATTGCTACAAATAGTGTTGATTAATTTTGATTAATCCGTAAAATTCTCAACACAGAAGCAAGTCAGTCTCATGCATGGATTAAAAATGTTCCACTAACTTAAAAATATTCCAGGAGAAAATCAGTTTGTCAGACTGGAGGACTAGATGGACTTGATCAACCGGTTAGAGATTTTCTTGAGGAGCAGGGGGTTGAGGAGAGGGGTGATTTGTAGGGTCAGTTTTATAACTTTTGGTATAATAAATGATTTAATTATGCTAACAATCCTGAAGGTCTGTAATTTATGTAAGATCCACGATATGCTGATTTTTCTGAATGCAACTGAAATAACTTTCAGAAAGATTTAAAGTGTTAATAACGTCCAGCTATTTTAAGTCAGTGTCAATCTTCATGAAAGCAGCACAGAGATTATACAGGGCTTTTTCTTTCCCTGTGGTTGCTACCTTATATTTTAAATATAAGCTGTTTGATGAAAACCGTATTGTACATTCACACTTTGAGAATGCACACAAGGTTGTGACTTTCTTCTTCTCTCCCTCTCGCTCCCTCCTTCTCTGCTCAAACATTACATGAGGAAGAAAGACTGTTACCCTTTGTCAGCCAGAACTGAACAAATGGCTTTGGGTTAAACTGATTCAATTAGGAACGGTTTGGTTCCAACTAGATTTCACTTACTTTGAGCTCAGTAGCTAGTCCTAAGCAGTCATCTGAGAATGTCCACATTTAAACAAGCAAACAGAAAACGAGCATATATAAATGTCCTTAAGCAGATAAACTGTTTCTTTGAAAATGAGTAGTCACACATCCCAAGTGACGAACAGTAAAGAACAAGGCCTTAACCTTACAAAGTGTTAGAAGTCTAGATTAAATCTTAACTTTGGGACATTCTCTAGGGAGCATGGTTTGATTTCAGCAAGGTCAGCATGTTGCCACTTCTGTTTGAAATATCTCTAAAGAAGTAACACTGTTTGAATGTGTCATCTTTTCCACATAGTTGTTAACTAAACGGTCATTGTCATCAATTTCTTTTTAAATTACTTTTTCAAATTAAAGTGGAACTTTTCTAAGCAGTAAATAGCTTTGTGTTAAAAGATATACCACAGCTTTGTTTTCTGTATTTTACTTAACAATGCCATAAAGATAAGTACCTAAAATTAAGAAGATCTTAGCAGTAAAGGGATGAAAAACCCAACTGATTTTACTTTGCACTTTCTTGTCAAATGCTTCACATTTTTTCATATGAAAAACTTTTCATATGAAACTTGATCTAGAACATTGGCCACTATGAGAAAGCTTAAATTCAGAAAATCTATACTGTTTTGCAAAACCCTGTCTTGTTTAGCTTAGGTAAAATATTTTAAAGTTTTCTTAGATGTACACATGAGATGAAGTAGAGGCATACCATGTCAAAACTCTTAAAATACTGAAACCCAAGCTACATCATAAAGAGATTTTGCTTTATCTTGCTAATATCCGAGAGTGAGACTGAGACCATTTCCTCCCTTCTTTGGGAAAAATTTCATATCTTATTGTTTTTCTGTCTCTTGCAGGGAGAACACATGCAGAATGCTGCATTCAGATGAAGATCATATTCTGTAGCTGGCTTAGCAATGTGGTTACAGTTAGTTCAGTTCGTACTGGCTGCCTTCTCCAGAAGACCCTGGTTGAAAGAAAAAAAAATGGACCAAGCTTCACACTATGCCTTTCCATCCAATCAGCCTACATTGAGCTTCTATCTGCTTGTATCTCCATTATACTGCTTATAGGCTTAAAAGAAGACAGGAATTTTCCCTTCTTTATATTCTATGTATCATCCTGTGACGTGATATGTTTTGGTTTTTTTTGTAAAGACAAAATCACTTTTTGTTTTGTAAAGACCGGTTGTTCACTTCTTGTAGTAATCTCATTCCTTTTTCCTAATCCAGGTAGCCCTCTAAGTCTCTGTCACTCCAGACATCTGGCTGCCAGGTTCCTGCAGTGGCCAAAGGAACTGGTGCTGACTTATCTAAAGCACGTTTTTTTCTCAACGTGACCCACTCTAACACTCATTATTGCAAAACTGCTATTTAGTTTCCTGAAGGCTATTGCCATCTGTGTGTTTCATAACTCATAGAAATTGAAAGACGGTCTTTTGTTGGGCCTTGGTATTATTGTCAGGGACCATATCTTTTGCAGAATTAGTATCTGTACTTGAAGCATTTTAGATGTAAGTATGCACTGAATTCAGTCACTGACCTATTTGCTAGCATTTTTGATGCAGATAGCTTTTGCAAACTTTTACTTGCTGCAGAACGAATATGTAACTCCTGCACATAAAATCCTACTGCCCTAAAAGCTTGTCTTCTTGTCACAGTGGTGGATATCAGACACTTATGTCAGGAATAGTGTAGAAGTTCACACATGTGTTAACTAAGTGTATAGTTTCCCTGAAAATACCTGATTTCTTCAATGGATCAGTCTCTCCAGTTCTGAATCATGTGCCACAAGGAGCTTTTTTAACATTAGTAAGAGAGTTCTTTTTCTATTTGCTCCTATAAACTTCACATCAGTCCAAACACCTTTCTGGTTGAATCATTCTCTGTTTTACATCTCCTAGCTAGCAGTACTGAGTTTTTTCTGCTGCCTTCTCTTAACTGATGAAGGAAAAGGCTTATGTTTATATTTTCAGCTTCTGCACAGCAGTAGAGTATTATGGCTTATTTTCTAGGAGAGGAGAAACCCTGCCAAGCATAAGAAGGAGAGAGTGAATGAAGCATAAAAGAGTTGCCAATTTCTCTTCCTATTAACTGACAATGTGGTATCGATTAAGGCATTGAAGCAGGTGTGGTGAGAATGGTAGATGTTCTTAACCAATATTTGATTTTAATTTTGCATATCTGCAAATAAATATGTGGAAAAGATTTGGGTTTTCTCTTTTGCAGCTACAGCATGTAAGCTGTCCTAAAGCAGTAACAGCTTTTTTGCAAACACCTTGGAGCTCACATCTATCACAAAAGCTGCAAAAATGCATCCACTCTTTTTTCCTGTTTTCATCTCCCATAAAATTAAATGTTTGAATGTTGGTCCTAAACAATGTTTCCTTGTAGGCTGTAGAGAGGCAGGTTATTTTGCTGCTTTTATTTAGTGTGAAGAAGTCTGAACAAAAACTGACTCATTTATACACTGACTTAATGTGATGTTGCAATTTCTGCATTCCTTATCTTCAAAGCAGAAACCATCAAACAGCTAACTCAGCACTGGGCTAGATACTCACTTATTTGTATGCAAACAATAGGTCATGCTGACCTAAGAGTAGTAGAGCATGGAATGTTTTAACCATTTAGGTTCAAGCTTTGCCAGTAAAATTTAGGAGTTTGTATAACCAGCATGAAGTACTGCACAACAACATGTATGATAATGAACTACTCTTTTGCGGTTTGGTTCTTCAGGGTTGGTTTTTTTTTTGCTCTGCTTTCTCTCACTCTTCTAATCCCATTTGCACCTGTCTGTTCTAGCTGAGGAACTACAGACTTCTTTCAGTTCTTGCAGTAAACTTCTGTCTACTTTTTGCCCATCTTGGAAATAATAAAAAAGAAAAAGAAAACTGAGTATAGGAGAGGAAGCTGCTGCACTTCAGAAAATCATGAGACTCTGCTCCGTGAAAAAAGCAGACTGGGCACTGGGTTGGAGGGGTGCACAATAAGACGGAAAACATAATTCATGCTTGACACAATCGGAGAGTTAAAGGAAGAGCTGCCTTCATCCACTGTGGAGTCTTCTAGGATATTTATAGCATTCTCTGCTCTTCCTGATGATAAATCTTTCTAGTCACTCATGTTGTCACCTTATGGCCTTTGTTAACTTTTCTCTCTCTATGGCCTTTAGGGCATAGATTCTCACCTTCTTAAATAACTTGAAGCTGAAGAAGAAACAATACCAAAATATATAACAGATGCACAAGTGTACCTTGGGGATGTATGTCTTACGGACACAGAACTGTAATCACACTTCCATAAGCACTTCTTCAGTGTCTCATTCATCATGCGTATGTGGCTTGCTGGCAGTACACTTGCTCCCAGTGGGGTAAACTTCTATTCTCAGTCCAGACTAGCCAGATACATCTTTTTGCCTTACATGTTAGATTTTTTTCTTCCAGTCTGAGGCTTCAGATCTCCATCTCGTGCAAACGACCTAAAAAGCATTTTTATACCCTGCTTGATGTGCTGCTGAAACTTAAGTGTAGCAATAGAAGTTCTCACTACCCATAGCCTTAGAAAGGAATTCAAGGTCATTTTTACTTGTTTAGAAACAACTGAAAATTGACAAGTTTGTAAGGTCTGTGTGAAATTAATGGGAGCAATATTTATTTTTAAAAAAGAATATCAATGCCTGTGCACAATGAAGTTAGACGCAATTACAGAGACCTGGTTTTAGCTACAGAAGTGCATGAGTAAAGCAAGAAGGGATGGCAGCATGTCAGCCTGAGCTGGCATACACCAGTATAACTGCAGGAGAAAACCTTCATGACACTGTCCTAGCAGTAATTAAGCACCACTTCTCTCAAGGCATTTTCAGATATGTTCTGAAAGCTAGACTCCTTATGCAATAAGGAACTCCTTTACACAATTGTTAAGTGTTATAACTTTACTGTGGGGGTTTTGATATATATACATAAAGTATCCTGACTTTTTCTTTCACTGGGATGATTTTCCCAATCTTTTCTTTTCTAACTACTTGTAGTGCTTAACCATTACAACAGGGGAGGGAAGGAGGAGATAAGAATCTTTTCTCATTTATTAGCTCTACGGTTAACCTCTTATAACAGCATTATTAAGGCACAAAAATCTTTATTGTCTTATGTACTGAGGGTCTTTCACCACCACAGAGGTGTATGGAGTTCTTTCAAGTAACCCAACCATGTCGTGCAACCGTTCTCTTTATAACATTCTGAAAAATATTTTGAGTTACTTTCACTGTAATAATTTTTAGGACTATTGTCTGTTTTCTAATCCTAATAATTCTATTAATTTCTGTAAAACTACTCTACATTTCCACTAGAGAACAAGTGGCCACAACATATCCTAGTTTCTTTGCTTCTTCTGAGGCTTTGGTGTATGTTTACAGCTAATGGGGTAGAGGAGGAAAGTGGCCTTTCCGGATGCCCTGAACCAACCACTGAGGGCATTTATTTCCAGGGGCATGTGGAGCAGTTGATGTAACTAAGGGTGATGTACTACCAGAAGATAAGATGCTGGTTGAAATTCTTCCATTATTATCACTGTTGTGCAACTCATAGTAAGACACTTTTTCTATGATCTCTAGCTGTATCAATAGGAAAGTGTGAAAGTTTTTATCAGAATGTTGATATGTGATTCAGTTATATGCCTATAGTTAGGAATGGCTTAGACATGTTTCACACAATACAAGGAAATACGTATGTCATGCTGCCTCAGTTAGTGCTCCACTTAAAACTCATTGCTACACTTTCTGGAGATAAACTAGTGGGGAAAGCTTTACATTCAGACACTTAAAGATTTTTAAGAGTAGTGTTGTACAAAGATTTTCTGTGCTTGCCAATGTAGGGCAAGACTAGAAAAAATGACTTTTCTTAACTTATAGAAGGTCTGTCAAGGCAACAAAACCCTACAGTAGTGATGGTGTAAATTCTACAGTGCCTCACAAATGTCCACATAGCATGACGTGGCGAACACAGTTTAAAACAGGAACAAACCAATATTTTAGCTAAAGGAGACTTATTTAAAGAATGCAGAAAACTAAAGGGATGTCTGAGATGCAAGCACAATTACCAACAATGCAAGAGAAATATCCTAGAAGAAAATATTTTTTGTGTTGGAAACATCAGTAATTTGTAATCAGTATTTTAGCACCAAAAAACTCCAAACTTGCTGAAATGTTAAGAGTGTACCTGAGTTATATTGCTATGCCAAATAAATAAACAACCATAAGGTGCATTTAAAGCTTTTGAGTTTCATCTTTCTTGCAACCACAGTTATATGATTCTTAAATAAACAGAATGACCAGAAGTCTAGCATGGACAGAAATGTAATCGAAATTGCCAATTTTCATCACTCTATATAATGGTCAAAACAATCCCTTACACATCCCTTTTGTATTGTGTTACACCTCTGCAACATGAATGCTGGTGCTTAAGGAAACAGCCTATCAATCACAGCAGAAATACAAGACTTTTAAATGGAAAATTAATTTTAGTACAGACCAGGATGTTATCTCCAACACTGCAGTTCCTACAAAGGGGAAATCAAGCTATAATAGAAGCCGTCAACCCCACATGAACCACTTAATCATGTTTATATATAACTTGCATATTAAAAAGCAGTATCCAATGTCAGTGGCTCAGATATAAAAATATCTTAATAGTCAGTAACTGACTAATGACTATTACAGTAATAACAGTTTAATTTGAAGAATTCTGACAGCTGGTTGCCTTCATGACAGCTGATACCAGGGAGCCCTAGTCCCACACTGAGAACATCCACAGCATGCTGATTTATAGCAACAGTGCAGAACTGTTTAATGTCAGCACCTCTCAGCTAAAGTAATAATAAACAGGAATGTTATGGTTTATTTTTCTGTAGGAATTGTTCAGGCTCTGCATGGTAAGCATCAGCTCAATAGGGGATAATAGCTGCCATTCCCCAGGGAGCTGTAACTGGGGTTTAAGCATTTTTATTGGCAAGGTTAGTATATCAAAATTAATCCAGAAGAAGTTGTTTTTTCTGTTTTGTTTTGTTTTTTTTTCTTTCTTTCTTTCTGTTTTGTTTTTTTTTTCTTTCTTTCTGTCTTTCTTTTTGCTTGATTTCTCATCCCATTTTGGAAAGAAAGTATAGTACTTGTAGTTATGAAATCTTCTTTTAGGTTTCAACCACCTTTCTATTTTTGTAGTAGTTTAAATCCCCTCCCTTACATTCAGTGTTGAGTGTGAGTTTACTACAGACATCGCTGCATAGCTTTTTCGTTCCTTCCTCTTCTCCTCTCTGTCCCGCTAAAATGTGTAAATGTCATTTTGCAGACTTCAAAGATTTGCAAGGAAGCTGCCATTTAGTTAAAAATTTCATGTGAAGAAATGTACTGCATTAAAAACTTTAAAGCAACCTTTTTTTAAAGTAAAACCTTTTTTGTTGTTGTTGTTAGGCTAATTTACCATCTTGTCACTTTTTGTATACCTGCAGCTTTGAACCAAAGCAATTCCTTAGGGGTGGCACCTTAGAATATATCTTAGTTTAGCCTGCTGTTCTGTATCAGTAGGATTTTGAAGACTATGCAAGATCCACTGCAGGCTAGGTAGGGGGAGAAGTTTTTTCTCAAATCTTTTCTCAAATCTTTTCTCAGAGAACATTAATACTACTGGCTCATGCCTTCTAAGTATATGCTGCATTTGGTAAATATAGCCAGACATGGGTAAGTTTTTTGCATTGTTATTCCTTTTTCCCTTTCACACGGTGACATTTTTGTTTTATTTGTAAATGAAGATAAAAGATTAGTAATTGGCTAACAAGCAGATGGATATGAAATGTTTTCATCGTTGGTGGAAACTGGTATATCTCTCAAGTACTGCACTGGAGTTCTGCTGCAGTCCATTAAGGGTCAATTCATAAACCTGAGTTAGAGACTTGAGGAACTAATGCTTTTTTAAAACAAATCAAAAAGAAAAATCTGTTATTGAACAGCTCTTTTGGTTTACTACCAGTTTATGTTTTCTGCTATGACACTTACTTTACCTATGTGTACTTGATGGATATTTGGGCATTCTTCTTTTATAATCTTAGGGTACAAAACATAGAGCAAGCATATCAAGAAGCAGCTACAACCACATCTAACCTCATGCTAATGTGCAAAGGTAAGGGTGGAGTAATCAAAAATACACTAACACCCCCCCCAGACACACGCCTCACATGCCCCTCCAGAAGAGTGTACCTCAGGTACCCCAACAGGAAAAGCTACACTAGAAATGGAAAAGGGGGAAGGTAGTAGGGAGAGATCAAAAAATGAATGCAAAAGTCTGCATAGGAAAAAATAATGTTTTTAATGGTTCAAGTAAGTTACGGTATATCAGTGAAATATGTTTCTGGAAGAACATTTTTCTTCCTTCTTAAAGGTGTATGTCACCTGTTTGCAACATCAGTGCAAATGTGAGCTAAGAAAAGCAGACTATTCTTGGAAAAATCATTAAGGATGTGCCTTAAACTAGGCCCTTGCTTAAATATATTTCTCAGAACATTTCTTTAGGGAGAGGATTCTCTTTGAAATATTTTTGGAAAGGCAGAAAAGTATTTAATATACATTCATCAGCGGTTCTTTGTGCTATTTTGGAGATGAGATTGGCCAATTATACTTCAAGGAGGCAGGACTGGAACTAATGATGAAGAACATCTTTATTTGGAGATTTGATCTTTCTCTTGTAATAGATAGCAATTTTTTAAATGCTATTTCTCTACTTTGAATACTGAGAACAATAAAAAAAAAGCAGCAGAAAGGACTCTGTTGTTCATTTATTATTATTATTGTTTGTTAATTGTCTTGTCACTGGCTCTGGGGCAGTGACCTGGAGGGTCCATCCTATGGTAACAAAACTGAGAAATATTGCTTTCCCTATGAGTATGAGGCAATCTGCTGGTGAAACTGTCCATGAGAACCTCCTGCAGCTGCTCAGTAAATTCAACTTTTTGCCAATTTGTTGCAGGTGCAAACAAACTGATGAGGTCATGACTCTGACTTAACAGCTGCAGAGTTCAGAGAGTTTCCACTTTCTGGGAAATTTCAAAAAATGTCTTTTTTGGACCCAAATCAGAGTGAAATTTTACAATAGGGGAGAAACATCTCATTGATCAAGAAAATCTTAACTTTCTGTGGCATTCTCTTCTCTGAATTTCCAGGATAAAATTTCCATGCACTGGATATTATTTACTGTAAGTAAAAGCTGTCTGATGAAAATTGTTACTATAGTTCAATATGTTGACTTTTTCGTTCTTGGTAACAACTATGGGTCATAATTTGCACTTAATCCATTATGACTTATTTCAGTTTGTCATTTTAGCGGTTTTCTTCTGTTTTAACTATTTGGCTCCTTTAAGTTCAAATGATTAGAAATAAAGCCTTTAAGTCTTCATTAACTTTTGATATTACCCTTCTACATATGAATAACTGATTCACTGCACATCTCGTGCAGACTATTAGCCCACTTATGCATCAGATCACTTTTAACTTCATCTTATCCTCGTTTTGTGTTCATATCTACTCCTTGCTTATACACTTCATTCAGCATTTGTTAACTCTTCGTCTGACTCATATACATAACCTTAACAGAAAGTGTAACTATTTGAAGGTCACAGCTTGATCTGCAGACCACTATAAAAACCTCACTTTAAGGTGACAAGATTATAGTATCAGAGAACTAAGCCAATAATTGGATCATACAATGCCTTTAACTCACATTACATTGAATCCTCTTGGCTGGAACTGGTGTAGAATTCATCTATAGCTCTCTGAAGGCAGCAATCCCATGAATGACCTTTTATCTATAGCTAGTAACTAGCAGGAAAAAAAAAAGGAAAAAAATAACATAGCTATAATTAATCTCATGGATGTGCTGAAAATACAAAGAGCAATCCAAGTCAATTTTAAGCATTTTTCTTCAATAGTAGCACAATATGAAACTAATGAATGATTTGAGCTACTTCTGAAATCACTGTCTCTGCAGCCTACAAAAGTAGTTTGAAATAGTCTTAAAATCAAGAAAATGTAAAAATGTACAATGTAAAAAACAGAAAAAAAGGAACTTAACCTTTGCTTGGTGGCATTTCTGGCATAATCTTTATGTCATTCCTTTGTTTTGGAGCATCTAATTGCCAACTGCAGAAGCAGAGTAGAATTTCTTCTTCTCTCAAGACATATATTGGCTTCTAGAGATTTTTACACTTTTTTCTGAAGTACCCAAGATAGGCCACCTTTAGTTTTGGGCAGCAGCTTCCATTGAAAAAAAAACAATAAATGTTTTTTCCTTCTATACCCACAATTGAAAAAATTGATAGATTCAAATCTGAAAAGGATTTTCCCACATCAGAAATTTCCAGAGAGTACTGGGAACCTGTGAACTACCTCTGGCTGGTTTGTGCAGCATGTGCTCTCTTTCCCAGGAGAACAGCCTGGCTACTGCAGGGTTTAGAACAGTCGTGATACCCTTTAAGCTCTCCTTCTCCTTTCCTGTACTCTTTACTTTGTGGGTTTGGGAATTACACCAGTTGTCAAAGAGAGTTACCAGACTGTTGGAAAGTGTTTTGTGATATGTGTGCACTAAATGTTTATTCCACCTAGCTTGCATATGGTCCACTTGAAGTTAACAGGGAAGGAAAGAATTTAATTCAGTGATCCAGGTAATGACTATCAGTTTTCTGTTGATGAGTTCCCAAGTATATACGAGACCATTTATTTCCCTCTGTTAAATGTACTTCTTGCTTTCACGCTAGGGTCTTCAAAAGGTTTGTTGCTATTTATTTTTACTGGTATACCTAGTCTCCTTTTCCAAATCTTACTGACTTAGCAGCAGATCACTGGGTTTTTTGCTTAGAAAGTGAAAGAAAACATTTTAGAGTTATCTAGTTCTACTAAGAAATCATGATACAATCTTTTAGGCTCATTTTATGATAAGACAGACTCTTAAGAATAAATTTTAATTCTTATAAAAGAGGGACGAGTTTGTCTGAATAAGAATCGTCTTCAAAGTGATACATTATAATAATACAAACAAATACACTATATCCAAGCACAGAAAATCACCTCTTCTAAAGAAGTGACAGGATGCAGGCCATTTTTATGTATGCTTGCATAAATTGGTATGTAAATTTAAAAATATATTTTTTTGTTAAAAATCAATTTCTTTCGTTTTCTTCCCATTTTATTGTTGGTAAAAGACACCTGTGGTGGAAGGAGGGAAGAGAGGGAGGAAAATAAAATCAGTTTGTTGTGGTAAGTTGTATGTAATGGCAGTACAAAAATGGAAACCTTTTTTTATTTCTGTTCTTCAAAGGATTGTTTTGGTTAAAATGTTAAAAATGCCCAAGAGCTTACCCTGTGCTGAATGGACTGTGCCATCTGTTTGTGTAAGGAGTGACTTGGTATTCATAAACTGTTACCTAGGTGGTAAGATTCTCAGTCTGTCAGCTCTCCTGTCAAATGCTGTCCTTGTTGCAACTGTGACCCCTGAAAGAATTAGTTGCATGACTGACTGACTGATGATGATTGACATCCACACACAATTAACTCTTTAGCTGCACCCACCATTGAAGGTGATCCTTATGTTTTTGATCTACGGAATAGATGTGATGTTATTTCCATGCCCCTGAGCTTGCACAAAGTAAATATGATTAAGCCGATAAGTGGAAGTCAGACGTAGCTGTGAGATATGAGATTTGCTCTTCAGTTTAGTTACTTTCAATTGTTTGCAACTGTCACGGAGTCGCACAAAAATGGCTACACGCACACAGATAATGAACTCAAACAAGCTTTAATCTGCAACTGAAATTAAGCAGACAAAACTTCACTCACCAAAACAACATTCCACTGACATTTAACAAATACAGGTTCAATATGCTGGTTGGGAATATTACCAGACACAGCTGAGTTAAGAATTCTTAAAGTTTTGGCCAAACAATCAAAAATGTGCACTCACTCACTCACTCACCAAAAAAGGGAGGGCTCTCAATCTCAAGAAGTTACCTTAAGTGGCATCCCAACTCAAGGGGAGAGTCCCTGACTGCAGACCCACTGCTCCGAGGAGGACCGACTCAAATGAATTCTCCGACAGGGCCCCATTTATACCCTGGTCGAATCTGATCTGTGGTCAATACATGGTAGTGTCAGCCCCCTGTAGGCTGAGGACCCCAACTTTCCCGCCTTTGACCCTCACTGTGTGGACCAGACAGGAGCTGTGAGGGGGGAGGCAGTCCTGGCGCCACCAGGTCCAAACACTTTAGCACTGTCTTTGTTAGGTCTTTCTCAGATCTTTAGTAGGGTCGGTGCATCTGCCACAGCAACCAGACCATTTCTTGGTCTACTTTCAAGCAAAGAAAAAAATTGCTGCCCTTAAGATAGCTGAGCATCTAGGGCCGAGATTCTAGCTCTCAAAACTAACATTATCCTAGAACCTTTTTGAAGGTTAACACTGTCTGATATCTGCAATGAAAGTGCTTAGACCCGGTGCTGTAAAATTAAGAGACCATGCACAGAATCAATGTAGGTGATAGCTATTTCACCTATCTTCCTGAGTTGCTTAGAGCAGTCGTTGGAGATATTTCTCTTCCCTCAACTGTTTTCTTAAGGTACTTCTAATCAGGGGAACAGTAGCAGTCTAAATGATCACGTTCAGTCTTTGTACAAAATACAAGACTGGAAAAAAAGCATATTGGGGCACATTTTGAAAGTTTATAATTCCTAAAGTGCCAGAAAGATTCCTTTCACACGTAGGTAGAGAGTAATTCTAATATACCTAATTTTTTAGACTTTAAATACACCACTAATTACTACTAAATACTAACGAAGTCTGTCATTGTAATAATTATCTACTGATACCTTCCAATATATGACATGACAATTCTCATCTAAACTGCTAAGTTCTTATTCTTCAGAACTTGTCATTAAGAGATTAAACATTGAGAGCCCTAATCTGGGGGGCCATTTTTCACAGTGAATTTTCCCACCTAATTCATGCATGATCTGAGTTGTTTAACTTGTACTTCCATTTATGTCTCGTTTAAAAGGCAGAGCATCTCATGACTGAGTGACTTTTATATCTGGTGGCCCACACTTGAACTGGTGAAGCCAGTGACTGAATTCCAGCTGTCTTGAGAGGAAAAAAGAATATGTAGATTTGTACTCCATTTTTGACATGCTGTTGTAGGCGTATAGTAAAAAGACTTCTTGTTAAGGGAGTCCTTATGGTAAATCTACACTCTGATCTATAAAGGGTTTCCGATGTACAAAGAGTAGATTGGATGATGTAAGCTGAATACGGTAGCCTAAATCCAAACAGAGAACTGGATACTTTCATAAAACCTCCTTTATCAACATGTTTGGCCAAAAATAGATTAGCAACTTTTTGAAAAATGTAGCAAAAAGAATTAGGTATTGGCATGCTAGGTATAGTGGGAGTTTATTCTGGATTTAAGTGTTATTTTAGAGTACCTTCTACTGGGATTCTAGGTTCTTGAACTGCTTTTCAGAAATAAGGAATATTTAAGAAGTCCCAACTGATTGTAAAAGCTTTGGCATGAAATCATGCAATGCTTTCATAAGGAAACAATATAATAAATACTGTTTCATTATTTAACCACAAAGCATCTACTGAAGGATTTGTATTGCACTGCCATTAACAGTAAACAGTTTGGAAGGAATACGAAATTGACCGTGTGTGTTTACAGTAATACTTGCAAATGAAATATTTTTTACTAGTACTGCTTAACCATGTGGAATGGGGATAAAATTGTTGCAGTTATTTGTGTTCTGGCTACTAAATGGCATGTGTAATTTTTTTTTATTTATTTTTTTTTTTAACAATGCTGTGTACTTAGAATTACAGTATCTTACTGCAATTTTCCTGTTGGTTACAAATGATTAAACTAACTTGATGGTGGAGAATGTATTGACAGCTACATCTTCTAAAACTGGATTCCAATAGAACTTGCATGGCCCAGTAGACTTTCTGCGATTTTTTATCCACCATCTGTAGGATGGTAGTATTCATTGTATGTCAAATTATGGGTACATTATACTTGCATAAATAAATATATTACTATATTAAACATATCCAATGCATATTAGTCATATTAATTCTCTAATAAATTTAAATTAAGTTATGTAGGAAATATCTCAAAATGATGAGATTTCCTAGGAGTACTGCTCAAATTCTGATCCCATTACAGTTATGAAGAACAGCTTTGTAATATGGGGTTGTGGGAATTCCAACTTTATCAGGATATTCAAGCCCTAAAATACATTGTTTAGCATCACCTTCTGACTTTGCTACCAGAATTTACCTCAGTCTAAAGCAAAATAGAGGACATGTTGTCATGTGCCACATCTCTCAAAACTTTCAAGGAAATAGGTAGAAAGCTGGGATTGAAGATGTCAAGCCTATTATTGAATTCTGCTAGACCTTGACTGAAATTATTTTATCAATGTAAGAAAAACAAACAGCCAGGTAAGACTTTTTGCATGGACCTGTGTCTGTGGCATATTTTTGGAAATGCCAAAAGGATGAGAATGACATAAAGAGCCATCTTTATCTTCCTAAATCTCTTTAATTCATACTGTGCTCAGCTTTTCTCCTAATATATGCTCATGTTTGGAAAGCCTCTCCCACATTCCCCTCTAAATGTACTTATTGGAATTATTAGCACAAAACTTTGTGTTAAGTAAATAGTTTGAAGTAGAGTTTTTAGAGGTTTTTTTCAAATTTTGAGGATGGTGATTGTTTCAGGATTTGGTGGGTGGTTTTTTTTTTTGTATTTAACCATAACACTCAAATTGCTGGAAATCCATAGGGAAGAAAAGTTTTTCCTAGTACAATGACATCCATCTCTACTGAATATTACTTAGTTTGGGTTCTTGCTTTATGTTTGCAAGAAGAAATGGTGCAGTATCTCTTTTTTTTACAGCAGTGTACCTCTGTTTAAACAAGGTTAAATGTCAACTCTTTGAAGCAAGAATAGTCTTTTTGTCTGTTTGCATATCACTGACCCAACTGGGTGTCACTGGAAGTGGCTACATGCAACCCTATTGTAATAAGCATCACTTTTAACATTGTACAGTTAAAACAGTATGTGCAAATAGGCAATTCATGAAAAGCATACAAAACTTAAAATTCAACTTCTGCTTTTTCTAAGATTTTCTAGGCAGTGAAAGAATTTTGTTTTTTATCTGTAATATGCTGTGTTTAGACACTCTCCAAGTATCAAATGACACTGTGTTGCTAATAGAGTGAGTATGCTTTTCAAAAAAGGCAATATTTAAGCCCTGTGGCAACTTTATCTATGGTTAAAACTAATTAGCTTTCGAATAAATGGCAAAATTAGTGTCTCAATTTGCCTTCCTTACAGATGTTTATTTCAGTAAACTTCCTCTAGGTTGAGCTGTCCCCAGCCA
>NW_010207340.1:0-812 GCF_000695765.1 Mesitornis unicolor
GCTCATACAGGCCATAAGGAAGCTTCAGTCAAGTTGTGGTTTACACAGCCTTTCATCATTCCTCAAAAACATATGCAAGATTCAACACTCTGGGGCATGATATGCGTGATTGAGATACCTGCAGAAAGACTGTGGATTCGCAGTGGGGTAATCAGATATTTACATGTTTTGTTTACAGATTTTAAATTATAAAAGATGCCCTTTAGGGCATTCTTCATTTAAAAGGTAATCCTGGCATAATTTCATTTTCTCTTTGAAATAGGGGGCTTGTACTTTAGGGTTAGGGTCTAGGTAAAACCTAGCAATCACGTAACCAAGGAATTGAATAGCTTATAGAAATTAATGGGAAACTGAGGTTAGCAAGCATGTAACTAACTAACAATAGGATATTGAATAAGGGAAACGAAGTATAGAGAAATAGAAACTGAAGCGGCCTAAAAACCAGATAAAACCGACTCTGTGACTTGGAGAAGTTCCAGGAGCATGTGCCAAAAGAAGGTTATGGGAGTTCAACATGATGAAGACTCCTTACTTCATCCCTGATACCCCAGCCCACAACCACCAGGAGGCACTGCGCAGGTATGACTGGAAGGAGAAGAAGATGGAGCACATGCAAAGGACTTCTTGGAAAAGGATTGCCTTTTTGGGGAAAGGTTATGAATATGTATGGGTGCTTAATGAATAGGCAGTATGTCACTGTATAAAATCAAGGGAAATTGCTGTTTTAGGCGCACATGTCTGTGGAGGAGAAATCCCTTGTGTGCCCATGCAAGGAATAAATATACCTACTTTACAACCTTACGGGTTGTGGA
>NW_010207341.1:0-1826 GCF_000695765.1 Mesitornis unicolor
AGGTCCTTTCCAGCCACTCGTCCCCAAGCCCCTCCACAATGAGCGGCCACCAAAACTCAATCCCTCTTTGCTAAAGCGTTTTGCAGCACCAAGCATTGAGCCACGCCGAATCATTGAGGTTGGAAGAAACCTCTAAGATGACCCAGTGCCACGTCAACCCAACCCCACCACGGCCACCAAACCATGTCCCCCGGTGCCAAACGCAGCGCTGGTGTCACCCCAGCCATCGGAGCCGAAACAGCACTTTTATGGACAACTCCATTTAGAAAACACTTCCATGTCACAAACTTTCCCTTCAAATCCGTTAACTGTGCCATGTGCACATCACCACTGCTCCTTTTTGGTTCTGCTTTCTAAAAACTCCACGTTGGAGAGTAAGTTAACTACACCCAGCGAGCAATAATTCATGTCTAAAGTGGGAACTCTTGTACTGCCTGAAACAGCCTCCTCCTATCGAGTTTATTTAAAAACCCGTAACTTACTTAGAGAAATGGAAAGCATGAAGATGAAATATGGGGCATGGTATTACGAACAGGAGAAATTTAAGCCTGACCTGTTGTGGTCCGACAGCTCCGTGCAGAGCCATCGCTCTGAACCCAGAGAAATACCGCGTTATCCTATGGGTAACGGATCCTGCTGCAGCATTTCAGTGCACACGGCTTTAATATCTCATAGTTCACTGAAACTGCACCAGTTCACGTCTGGGACTGAATTTATGCAGATGAAAGGTAAACAGAAAATGATTGAATAGGAAATTATTTCACTTAGAGGAAAGCAGAACGGCGCTGGAACCGCATCTATGTTGTCTTACCCAATTTAACTGCACCAAAATGCTCCGAAACGAACTGATTTTTATAGCCAGCAGATGAGGGATGTGAATTTCCTAGGAAATTGTTCTCTGGCGTTTGACCACGGTGTGTGAACAGGTTTGCATTCGCAGGAGCAAAGACCTTTCCCTCACACCTTCAGCTGCCGCTGTATAAAACACATCAGGTACAGCCTCGAACACCAGCTCCTCCTCGGGGGATTTTCAATCTCAAACTCCAGTTCAGTATTTCAGAAGTTACTTCATTTACTAAACACTCCAAGTGCCTTTTATATTTGATGAAGAACCCAATAATACAGCGCTGTAATATTAAAAGCAAACAACGTAGAGGGGAATATTTCTTCTTCAGAGCGCTGCATTAGAGGCCCTTTTGTACTTTCTCCACTTTTTCCAATAAAAATAAAAAAAATCCGTACTAGGAATTACAGCTCAGGCTTTCGTGGATGGCTTTTGATCATTAATGTCCTTCTGTTATTGTATTTCCAGCGTCACTTTTCATTAAATCATCTCTGAAGCTCACCTCAAACTTACTTCTGCAAGTCTCCAAATACCTTTTTTATTCAAAATTTAAAGGGTTTTTTCCAGCCTGCACTCACTACCAGGTGAATTACTGGGAAATTGCTTTTTCTTATTGCGTTCTTGCAACAATAATGCATACATTTTTAATGGAGTTTAAGGGAGAGGGCAGAGAGGAGCCGGTTTCTCCGGGTGAACGCACATAACCGAGCTGGAGGACAGCATCCACCACGGAGAGCATAAAACAGGGGTGTGAGTTGCCCGTACAGGCTTATTTCCTGCTGTTCTCACAACTACTTTGGATTATTCCTTTGCAACCAAGTGGATTTCCTCTACATAACACAAAGAGCTTCAGAAAATGAGACTACACTGTCAACAGATGGGGACAGACACCCCAAAGCAGACACTGCCCGATGCCAGACGGCATTTAGAAACACAGAAACATTAAGGATGGGAAGAGACCCCTAAGATCATCAACCCAACC
>NW_010207342.1:0-249 GCF_000695765.1 Mesitornis unicolor
GGAGGGGGGAACTAGGAGGGGGGTTTATGTTGGTGGGAACTGGGGGGCAACTGGAAGATGGGGGAACTGGGGGTGTAAATGGGACAGGGGGAACTGGTTGTGGGGAGAACTGGGAGAGGAGAAGGGGGAACTGGGGAAAGGGGGGAACTGGGAAAGAGAGAGGGGAAGTGGGAAAGAGAGGGGGGAACTGGGAGGAGCTGGGAGAGAGTAGTAGGAACTGAGAGAGGGGGAAATGGTAGTGGTAGGCGT
>NW_010207342.1:287-643 GCF_000695765.1 Mesitornis unicolor
GTACTGGTCAGGCTGGGGCTGTACCGGGCAGACCAGGGCTGTGCTGGGCAGACAGGGGCTGTACTGCTCAAACTGGGCTGTACTGGGCAAACTGGGGCTGTACTAGGCAGACTGGGCTGTACTGGTTAGACTGGGGCTGTACTGGTCATACTGGGCTGTACTGGGCAGACTGGGGCTGTACTGCTCAAACTGAGTTGTGCTGATCAGACCAGGGCTGAACTGGTCAGACTGGGCTGTACTGGTTAGACTGCGGCTATACTGCTCAAACTGGGCTGTGCTGGTCAGACCAGGGCTGTACTGGTCAGACTGGGCTGTACTGGGCCCCCCTGGCCCTGCTCCCACGCTGGCGCCGTCCC
>NW_010207342.1:687-2019 GCF_000695765.1 Mesitornis unicolor
CCCGGACGTGGGGCTGCTGTGGGGCAGAGAGGCCCCAGCCTCCGTGACCCACGGCAGGGACCAGGTGAGGACCCATGGGTGGCCCTGGCCCCCTGGTGTGGGGAGGTGTGGGGCAGGACAGGGGCCTCACCCCTTGCAATGGGGAAATGTGGAATGGGATGGAGCCAGCAGCACCAGGGACACCGTGGGGAGAATCCCTGGGGTGGGACTGGTCTATACTGGGCTGAACTGGGCTGTAATGGGCTTGACTGCGCTGAGTTGGGCTGGGCTGGGACAGGCTAAACTGGGCTGGACTGGATTGGACTGGTCTAAACTGGGCTGGATTGGGCTGGAGAAAATTGGACCAGGTTTGTCCGGGCTTCTCCATACTGGGCAAGGATGGACTGAGTTGAACCGGGCTGGACTAGGATATCTCCATGCTGCCTCCTCGCTCTGCAGAGGCTGTGGCCAGGGAAGGCCAGGCTGTCCCCAGGGCCATGGAGGAGCCACAGGAGGAGGATGGGGAGGACAACGCCGAGTTCCTGGAGCGCCTGATGGCGCAGACGGGCCGTACTGTGCCACAGTGGGCGCTGGAGGACCACTATGCTGTACTGGGAGAACTGGGCAGCGGCTCCTATGGGCGTGTGGTGCTGACGGAGCCACGGGACGGCGGTGAGGGGCGGCAGGGGGGGCAGGGGGACAGTCTCCAGGTGCGCAGCCCCCATCATCATCGAATCATAGGGGGTGGAAGAGACCTCCAAGGTTATCGAGTCCGACCCTCAACCCAACCCCACCATGGCCACCATGTCCCAAAGTGCCACATCCACGATCAGTCTTAATGATGTGGTGATTCTGGATCATTCGATAGTTCTTAATGATTCAATGATCCTTAATGATTTGGTGACTCGATGATTCTTAATGATTAAATTATTCTTAATGATTTATTAATGATTCGATGATTCAATGCTTCTTAATGATTCAATGATTCAGTGATTCTTAATAATTCAATGATTTGATGATTCTTAATGATTCGATGATTCTTAATAATTAAATGGTTCTTAATGATTCGATAATTTGATGTTTCTTAATGATTCAGTGAATGATTCAATTATTCTTAATGATGCAATGATTCAATGATTCTTAATGATTCAGTGACTCAATTATTCTTAATGATTTGATGTATCTTAATGATTCGATGATTCAATGATTCTCAATGTTTCAATTCACACCAATAAGACCACCCCATCCCTGCCCCCGGGTGTTGACCCCAACCCCCCCCGGCTCTCCCCAGGCTCTCCCGTGGTCCTGAAGCTGCTGCGGAAGGAGCAGACAGAGCGGCGGGGGGGTCCTCGC
>NW_010207342.1:2050-3092 GCF_000695765.1 Mesitornis unicolor
ATTGCCCTCTGCCTCTCCGGCCACGCCGCCTGCCTGCGCGCCCTCCCCATCGCCTTTGAGAGCCCCACTCACTTTGCCTTTGGGCAGGAGCTGGCCCCCGCCGGGGACCTCTGCGCCCTCCTCAACCCGGGGGTGTGTAGCTGGGGGTCTGAGATCGGGAGGGGATGGAGGAGAAGGGGCCAGGACAGCTTGGCAGTGGGTGCATGGAGACCCTTTGCTGTGGAGTGCAACGATGCCATGCATGGGAAAAGACCCTTTGCCGTGGGGTGCATGGTCATAATTTTTGTTGGACATCTTTTGCAGTGGGGTGCAATAATACTATGCATGGAGACACTCTTTGTAGTGGGGTGCATGGCCATGATTTTCTTAGGGAGACCCTTTGCAGTGGGTTGCAACGATGCCATGCATGGGAAAAGACCTTTTGCTGTGGGGTGCATGGCCATGATTTTTTTTGGGAGACCCTTTGCTGTGAGGTGCATGGTCGTAATTTTCATGGGGACATCTTTTGACATTGGGTTCATGGTCATGATTTTCTTGTGGAGACCCTTTGCTGTGGAGTGCAACGATGCCATGCATGGGAAAAGACTCTGACATGGGGGGTATGGCCATGTTTTTTGTAGGGAGACCCTTTGTCATGGGGTGCATGGTCATAACTTTTGGGGGACACCCTTTGCAGTGGGGTGCAATGATGCTGTGCATGAAGATACCCTTTGCCGTGGGGTGCATGGCCACACGGGTGTGCGTTGACACCCTTTGCTGTGCAGGCGCGTGGCTCCCGGAAAAGACTCTGACATGGGGGGTATGGCCATGTTTTTTGTAGGGAGACCCTTTGTCATGGGGTGCATGGTCATAACTTTTGGGGGACACCCTTTGCAGTGGGGTGCAATGATGCTGTGCATGAAGATACCCTTTGCCGTGGGGTGCATGGCCACACGGGTGTGCGTTGACACCCTTTGCTGTGCAGGCGCGTGGCTCCCGGCTGCCATGGGGCGAAGCCGGGGTCGGGGGGGGGCGCGGCCCCCTTTGGGGGGGACCCCTGGCC
>NW_010207342.1:3347-3710 GCF_000695765.1 Mesitornis unicolor
TTGGGTGTGGACCCTGGGCCACGGTGCCCCCCGCCCGCAGGAGGGGCTGGCAGAGGAGCTGGTGAAGCGCTGCGCATCCCAACTGGCTGAGGCGCTGGACTTCATGCACGGTCGGGCCCTGGTGCACCGCGATGTCAAACTGGACAACGTCCTCCTCTTCGACCGCGAGTGCCGTCGGGTGAAGCTGGGCGACTTCGGCCTCACCCGCCTGCAGGGCTCGGCGGTGGGTGCCATGACTGGTGCTTTGCCCTACTCCCCCCCAGAGCTCTGCGGGCTGCAGGGCTCGGAGACTCTGGAGCTGGACTCCAGCCTGGACGTCTGGTCCTTCGCCATCCTCCTCTTCTGCCTCTGCACTGGCTGCTT
>NW_010207342.1:3825-4390 GCF_000695765.1 Mesitornis unicolor
CTGCGGCGACTGCTGAGGATGGACCCTGACCGCCGCAGCCCGGCCATCGAGGTGCAGAAATACCTGGGCCTGCCATGGCTGATGGCCCCCAGTGACCTCCTGGGAAACGAGGAGAGCCCGGGGGGTGGCAGGGAACGGGACACTGCCGGGGAAGAGGGGGACGGAGTCCCCGTGCCCCCTGATAACGCCCTGGCCAAGTGCCGGTAGCCAGCGCCATGCCAGGTTGCTCCCCGGGGATCCCTTTTTTAATGACAATGAGAAGGGGCAGTGATGCTTTGGGCAGCACCTGGAGACCCTCCCCCCCAAAAAAAGAACCCCAAATTAGCTGGACCCCCATCATGCGTCTTGCAGAGCAATGGCACTTGGTGGCAGTGACACCGGGCCACCCGAAAAACTGCGGGACAGATGCATGAGGGAAACTCAGGGCAGAAGCCGCTCACGAGATGACAGCAAGGACCAGGAGGAGAGGAATTAATTAGAAAGAATTAGGAGAGAAATTAATTAAATAATTTCTAATTAATTAGAAATTAAACCTGTTAAGGCCAATGGCAGAGACGGATGGTGG
>NW_010207342.1:4403-6857 GCF_000695765.1 Mesitornis unicolor
ACAGTACTGCACCTTGAGGATGAGGAGGTGCCTAATTACTCTAATTAGGTTGTTAATTAGGGACTACACTCAGCAGCTCCCCTGGGGGTTGACTGCTGTAATTAGTCAGTGATTAATCGGCCTCCTGTGGGGTTATGGAGTTTGAACTGGGGTGACCTGGGGTGTGCTGGGGCTGTGGAAAGCTGCCAGGTGGATCTCCATTATTTGAGTGAAAACCAGACAAAGCTGGGACGGGGCTCTGTTGAGGGGTTAATTAATTGCACTGGGTTAACTGCACAGGGTTAATTAATTACACTGTCCAGGGATCTATGTGGTTGGACAATGGTGCAAAAGGATAAAAAGGGACACGGGGAGGGAGCAAATTGAGGCGACGCCGGGTGTGTGGGTGGGGACAGACGCCCACAAAAATCAGCTCCGACAGCTGCGCACGTCCTCCACCCCCAGCATGGTGGGCACCGTCTGGGCGCCAAGAAGGATTTGTGGAGTGAGCTCAGGGTTTGGAGGCAGCACAAGCACCTGCCTGGGCCCCACCAGCCTCGAACTGGGGTTGGTGGGGGGGGGTGTCTGTGGAGTACCACAGGATTCAGCCCCCGGGAGCGGTTTTGGGACATGGGACCTCCCCAGGGACCCCTAACTGCACTGAGGATTCCCCTCCTGCCCCACCACCCCTGAGGAAAAGAAGGAGAGGAGGGGGGAAATGAACTGAGATGCTGAAATTTAATAAAATTATCTATTGTTTCACCTTTAAAAAAATTTTTAACCGTGTTTTCCCATGAGCCCCTTGCTCAAGAAGCAAATTCTGCTTTTTCTCCTCAACCCCTCACGCAGGCTTCCCAGTGGCTGGGGGTGTTGATGGGGTTGCAATCACGACAAAAGCTTATCTACGCAGTTGCAGATAAGCAGGCACTTCTTTATTGCAGCACTGGGAAACACAGAGAATAGCTCCTCTAAGTGTACTCTGAAGTCCGTACATTTTCACAGCTTATTTATACATTTTTAACAAAGCGATATTACAATTTATACAAGTATGCATAAAATGTCTGCTTTTTAATTTGCCCTTTACTGTGATTGCTTCATCACTACCATAATATTTCGTACAAGACATTGAATTACTTCAGGAGCTTACCCCTACATAATTTTGACATGGAATGAAAAGTTATGGCCTCTTCTTATGGTTGTCTAATCACAGCTACTATTCTTCATGTTATTGTGTAATCCTTATCACAACTATTCTTCTGTGTATGGTACGTACCTTCTCTAAGTACTTGTACACATCTTACAGTTTTTTTAACTTTGCAGTTTAAACAAATACATACTTTAACTACTTTAATCAATCAAAATGTTCTCTTGACTGCAACAGGGGAAGATGGGCAGGAGGGTCCAGAGATGCTGCTGGCAATGGGGGCATCATGCAGGGGATGGCTGAGCCCCCAGGGTGATTTAAAGGGGGGGTTCTTGGGGACATCATGGCGGGGTGAAACATCGCAGCAGCCCATGTGATCAGCGATGAAGCGACGTGGCTGGACCTAAGCATCGGCTGCATCCATGGGACATGGTCTGGTGGTGAATTTAGGGCTGGTTCAATGGTTGGATTCGATGGTCTTTAGCAACGAAAACCATTCTGTTGACTACCAGGGAGGGGGCATCCACAACTTCCTCGAGCAACCCATGCCAGTGCCTCACCACCCTCACCATGAGGAATTTCTCCCCAGTGTCTGATCTACGTTAACCACTTTCCATCATCTTGTAGGCCAAATCTGATGAACCGAAACCAAACTCTATCACCCCTGACATCCCTAACCCCTTCCTTTCCCGCTCTGGGAGGCTGCATGGTTGGGACTGGCTGTTCCCCAGGGCGCACAGCTCTTCACCGAGCAGTCAGAATGAAGCTGTTGTATCGCAGTTAAGACTGCTGAAACACTAATTAAACTTAATTAGATTCCGCAAAGAAGACAGCGTTTTTCTGCTTGCCGATACTGAAATCTTTGGTCGAACACTACAGTATCCAGAAGATAGAAATACCGCAACCCTGTTTCAAATCCGTGGCTTCCTGGAGCTGTTGCTGAACTTCAGCAGCATTTGCGATCCTCTACGGACCTCTTGTGTCCAAAACCGGGAACTTCGGCACTTCCTCATTTATGGTTTTTACATTTACAGGATAGCTCAGTTGGACGAGACCTACATCGACCATCGCGTCCAACTTAACAAGTGAGAAAATGATCTGTGAGCTGTGCTGCATCTGAAAATGAAACTGTGAGCTAAGGAAAAAAAACCAAAACACACCAAAAAAACCCCAACTCCTCTCCCCTCCAACAAAACTGTTTTAGGGCTTCATTCACGCCTGGCTCTGAATACAAACATAGCACAGATACTTTTTTGAGTAGGGTGGTGCCATTTCTACATAGTGGTCAGTAATAACACACTATATATATATATATATTCTTTTTTTTAAAT
>NW_010207343.1:0-906 GCF_000695765.1 Mesitornis unicolor
GCACAGCCCCATGGCTGCCCCCAGCCCTGCTGCCTCCTGAGGATCGTCTCCCACACCTGGAAGAACCAATGTGGGCAACCTCCCCAGTGCCACAGCAGCTGCACTTTGTGGGAGTCCCATCAGCCCTCCTGTCCCCATTCCTATCCCAGGCGAGCAAGAAGAGCCCCAGGAGAAGCCCGAGGAGGCCATGTCACATCCATCTGCTTCCAGATGGGCCAGGGAATGCTCCCCTGGGGGACACGGCAATCCCTGAAGAGAAGGGCTTGCAGTCCTCCTCCAGCCAAGAAGATGCCACCCTGCTGACAGCACTAGAACAACACCCCAGTTGCTGCCCAAACCAGGGCTGGGCCGGCAGCTGGGGCATGCGCCAACCCTTGAGGGCTCCCAAGTCTCATTATCAGGCAGTGAAATAAAGGCCTGAAAACTGCAGAAAAGACTCTCAGTGTTACTAACAGTGCTGCTGCTGTTGCTGTCTCCATCCATGCTGCTTTCTTCCTCTTTTCCTGAGGCTATTCCCCACTGTTTCCTGGGTGGTCAAACATTGCAATAAGCTTCCTAGCCTGTCTATATTCAGAGGTGTTTGGACAATGCCCTTAATAACACGCTTTAACTTTTGCTTGAACCTGAACTGGCAGTTGGACTAGGTGATTCTTGTAGGTCTCTTCCAACTTTCCTCCCTCTCCTCGCCTCTTCTCTCTTTCTTCTGTGTGGCAGTGCTGTAGTGAAAAGATCTGGAAATACTGTAAGGGCAGAGAAACTAGACAGGTTTGCTATGATATACCCGTGGTACTTGCTCTTGAGGAATTACCTTTAAAAGCCTTTCATCCTCTATTAATACATTTAATATTCAAGAAGAAATGTGGGAGAAACTACACATTTTAAGAGGGTAGTATCAAATAAGAGGAA
>NW_010207344.1:0-14925 GCF_000695765.1 Mesitornis unicolor
GGGCTGCTCCTCCCCGGTGTCCCTGTACCCTTATCTTCGCACGCTTCCACCTTCCAATTAAACTTCCCCAAATTGCCAAAAGCCTTATTTGCATGCACGGGACCCCGCTCAAAGATGCTAACTGATTGTCTCCTCTCAGTTAACATTTCTCTCTTCAGTTCCCACTTGAAAGAAGTTTTAGAACAGTATTCAAAGACTGTCCAAACGAACAAAACCTTCCCCTCTGCTAGGGAGAGAAATCCGGTGTATTCAATAAGAGGGCATATTCTCAGAAGTTTGCAGATTTGGTTTTAAAGGCTGTATTGTTCGTGCCTTTTTCCTGAAACTTTTTCTTTTTTGGAGAGAGAACGGCTGAAAAAAAACTTTTTTGGAGAGAGAACGGCTGACATGCCTGCAAAGGATTATTAAAATAAAACATCATAGGGCTTTTTTTTTTTGTTCCTTCTTCCCCTCCCTCCTTTTTTCGCTGTTTAGAATTACATTTCTGGAAGAGCTTTCCAAGCATACACCCCCCCAAGTCATAATTAAGAACACTTTTTTTTTCCCCCCCTAACAAACAGGAAAAGTAAAGAATCAAACCCTTTCCCAAACGCTCCTTTTTCTTTAAACACGAACAGAGCTCTGCCCTTCGGAAACGCTTCTCTGTTACACATACACCTGAAAACATTCCTCTTGCTGAATTGATGCTGCTCGCCTACAGCAGAGCAAATTAAAGCAGCGAGACGCTCCCACCAGGCAGAGCCAGAAGCATCTCTGCGAGCACAAAATAAACGCAGACTGCAACTCCTACTGCGTTTTTTAAAGCTGTTTAAAAGGTGACAGGACCTCTGGCTTCAGATCCCCCCCCCATCCCCGCATTTAAGATTAAAAGAAGACGATCCAGCGAGCGGGGGATGTGGAACTCCTTTTGGGAGCGCGATAAACTGCAAAAAGCCAGTGGCAACCCATTTCTGATTAACTCCTTTTTACAGAGGTGCGTAATGGAAGCAAACAGGGACCTGACGGGACATGGCCATATTTTATTCATTTAATACACAGCAGCTTTTAAAAAAAAAAAAACCTTAAAGAAAAAAAAAAACCCCGCGGTTCAGAGCAGAACTCAAGGGCCGGGGGGAGACGGGGAAATAAGCCCCGATGGGGTGCGATGTGATTGCACCGCGATGCTCCGCTCGGAAACACCGCGGGGAAACGCGCACGGCGGAGCAGCGCGGGCGGGGGGCGACAGCCCCGGTGCCCCAGCCCAGCCCCAGCCTCTTTGCCTGGGGCATCCTCCCTGGGTGCAGGAGTTTGTGCACTGCAGCCTTCTCCACTCGGCAGCACCCCCCTCTCGCCCCGCTCCCCTTAGGAGCGGTGTAAACGCGAGTGTGCACAAAGAGCCCCTGTGCTCGGGGCTGCAGGTCACAACCAGGGATGGGACAGCGTTTATGAGCCACCTCCAAGTGCCTGGTGTCACCTCCACATATCCCAGTCCAATGGAAAGCCATCAGTACCAAAAATATATTACTTGTTTGTTTTTTTTAAACCATAAGGAACCAAGAGTTCATTTAGGTGTACAAGTTAATGAAGACTTACTGTAGGGAGTAACTGTAAGAACATGTGTTAAAACGGCAACAGAAAGAATCATCGATTTCCATGAGAGGTGGATCGCGTCCAGGAAGAATGAGTCAACCTCATTCCTCGAGTGAAACTCACTGAGCTGAGGAGAATTACACCAGGCATCGGCTTGGATCCTCTCCTTCCCCGCCCCGGTGCGTGGACTGGCCAGCTCATTACCTCTGCAGCATTGTTATGGCTAGATGGGAATGTTAAAAAATGCTTTTCGCCGCTGGAAAACAATGATTTGACATTTTTTCCCCCCAATATCACATCAGTCACCAGCAATGATTCGGACAGAGCACCAGACAACCTGCTCCTGTGCAGGATGAGCAGCTATAGGGGTAGGGAATGGGGGGAGAAAGGGGTCCCCATATCACAGGAATGCTCCTGGCAGTTTGTCCTGCTGCTCTTGTTCCTCCTTTAGCCACATATTTAGTGTTGAGCTTTGCAAGATTTTGGGTTCATTTTCATGGAGGGGATGACAGTTCTTGAAGGCACTGCAGTGTTTCCTAACCAGCTCCACTCTCACACTAGGGGATGCAATCCCTTTCAGAGGAAAAAAGCAGGATGTTTAACTAAATCAATAGAGACATCCTTCTCCAATCACACATGCACATTCACTGCAGCAACTGCTTTATTTTACAGGTGGAAGAACAAACCACTGAGTACTTGGAGAGACTCGGGTTGAAATCTCAGAACACAGCAATGGGAGCAATGGGGAGAGGAACGCGAACGCGCTGTCATTTTGGTCTTTGCATCCCGAAACCCAACACTTCTCACAGACCCTTCTATACTAACACATGAAGAGCACATGGAACACCCAGAAGGAATGAAGGTACCAGGCTTTGCAACCTCCCTGGCAGATTTTGAGCCCATAAATCAGCTACCTGAGAACTTGTGGCAATCCCGCAGGACCTCAGCAGTTTTGCTGCAGAACAACGAGGCGCAGCCAGTGATAATTGAGGAACAGTTAAAAAAACCAAGCTCCATCTTTAAAAAAAAGTGGCTAGAAAATGAAATGCAAATGTATACAAAACATCCAATGGTTTCTATGAATATAAGTGTCTGTCTACCTTATGACCCCTATTTTCCAGCCAGCTTTCCAACCAGCGCAGTCCTTGCTCTCCTGTATCTACAATTGTACCATTTATAAGCCAGTAGCCCACCTTGCCCAGACGCTTGTTCCTGCAGTGACTCATATTCCATTGGGTTTATTCCTGGGAAGACTTGTGTTAAAACAGGGGAAAGAGCAGAACCTTTAGGGAAGCAACACTGCATTTTGGAAAGCACCAGATGCACTCGCTGTTCCCTGTCGAAAAATGAAAGCACTGCTTCACATCCCGCGCAGGAGAAAGGCTTTTACAAGTGGTATACCCCTAAAAGTGAAAAATTAATTGGATACCCAGGTGAAACAAAAGGCTTGCTGAGTAATAGTGTTTACTCAGTACCTAAAAAATAGTCTTCCTAGAGGAATAGGAGCAAACTCATAAATTACCCAGCTGAGGCAGGGCAGATTACCTTTACTTTCATTCTATTGATCCAGTGAAGCCTCTCCAATCAAACTTCCCTGAGCAAAGCTTACCAGGAGCATTTCCCGAATTCACTCAGAAATAAGGTGCCTATCACTTCATGGCCAAGTGGTAGCTCCCAGGCAGCACACTGTGAGCACAGCCACGTACCTGGGTCTGCACACTGCAGGTTCCTAGGCTCTGCAGGGGAATTTGTGCCCCACCTTGGTAACTAAAACAGCTTCTGTCAGGCATCGTGCAGGAGAAAAACCCAAAACTCTGCTGCTCCTGAGGCCTGGTGCACGTAGATGCTTCACAAGGCAAAAGCAGAGACCTGACTTTAAAGGTTCCCAAGGAAGAAAAGGCCCTGGCCATTCTCATTTTCTTGTGGTATTAAGGCCCACTGCCTTGATCCATCTACTGAGGGAGCCCCATTTCCTACTCGTCCCTGGCAGGTGGGCACATTAAGCCTCTGAGCAAAGGCAGAGCTCTCATGAGACTGCCACCTCTAAAAGGAGGAGAAAAAAAATCACGTCGCAAAATGTTCCTAAAAAAGGGTGAGGTGTTTTTTTTTTTTGCATGAAAGCAGCATAGCAAAGCTGCAAACTTGAATCCATTCAATAGAAAAGGACATCTCATTTTCGCAGGCTCTCTCAGAGCCTTGTTTCATTTACTGCACCGAAGCTGCCCACTCCACTGCTGGAAGAGCAGCTTCCACACTCACCGCTGAAAATATAGGAGCAAAATGGTTTATATCACATCCTCCGTGCAATAACAAAGCTGTGCAGGACACTCAAAAACAGCCCCCAGTTTTCAGAACAACTCATCTTTGGAGTCGCTGTGTAAATGAAGAGCCCGGAGAGCAGGCAGCCACACTGCACCAACACCAATATTCTGGCTCCGAGTCCTGCAGCCAGACTGCGCTGTCTGATGTTACACAGAGTATTCCCAAAAAACAGCAGAGTCCCTGCAGAGTGGCTTTGCACAGCGCTGTTGTTAGCCTGAAAAAAGCCTGTGTGTTTCTCAGCAGTTCACTACAACCTCGCCCCAGTGCCAGGAGCGCCGTTTCCCGATATTACCCCAAGATCTCCTCGCATTTTCACTCCAGATTCTCTTAGCACCCTGAAACAGATACACCACGAGTTGCTTCGGCACCATTCAGCTGTGGTCTTGTTCCTTCAGTATAAATGAGATGGGGAAATAGTTTCATTTCTCTGAAGTGCGAAGTTAAATAGAGTGAACTGAGAAGTTTCTCCTAAAGTAACGGAGCGAGATCCCCATACAGCGATTTTCAATGGCTCAAAGAGCAGCGCTTGCGTTTAGCGAGTGCACCCCGAGGAAGTGGCGGCTTTCTTCATGTCAGCCACTTGGGTGCATTACAAGAGGGACAAGCGCTCATTCAGATGGGAAACATTTCCTATAAAATCATTACTAGCAGCTTTTTAACTCCGCTCTTAAGCGGCCCAGAACACAATTCAATTAAAGATCACAAAACAACCTGGCATTTCCAAGGGAATTTGAGTCTTAATAAGTTATTTTGTCACAAAGCTGAGCTGAATGAGCCATCCGGGCAGTGAAACGCTTCATTCCCAAGTATGTTAACCACCAAACCTGGGCACAACAAGGGTGAAAAGAACAACTGGGAAATGGCAAAACCCAGTGAAGTCGCAACAGGAGAAAGAGTGACCCACATCCCTCAACTTCTCTTCAAAACCATAAAGAGATGCTGCTTGTTTTGAGACAAACAGCTTTGAAAAGCTCTGGCCACAAGGCAGGTCAGCATTTCTGCATTGCAATCAACTCAGCCTTTAATTGTTGCAGCTGGGCCTGTTCACCACAGCCCCACTGCCACCAGAAAAAAAACCCCAAAAAAACCGGTCACACTTTGAGCAAAGCCATTCAAAACTCTACATCTTATTATAAACAAACCCTAAAAGCCAAGACTGATGTTCTCCGGGTTGTCTTTCACCGAGACACTGTTGGTTTTCCAGGCAAACCACGATTTAGTGGGTTTTTTCCCCCCTATTACACACACATGAATTAAAACTAAGATTTATTTTCTCCTAATGTTGTTGGGAAGTCACTTCTGACCACGTAGCCATTTTCTCAGTGTTCACACAAGCCCACATTGCACAATGAAGTTATGGGTGTTTCTGTAGTGATAACACCCCACAGTTTATTAGAGGCATGGTTAAATAACTTGAGGCACAGAAGCTGTCCCAAACCCCCAGAACCAAGCGGTGATCGATTAAAGAATCGCCAAAACCCAGCGTGCATCACCCACGAACAGATTCACAGCCCCCAGAACTGCCCATCCAATGGGTGAACCCAATGGTTTTGTCACTCAAGTGACTACATTTAAAAAAAAAACCACCACAATAAAAGGATTTTATTCTGGAAGGATGAGAAAAAATGCCAAACATGTTTTTATGGGAGAAGCAGAGATACAGAGCTAGCTTGAAAACCGAAAGTCTCTCATGCCCTGATCTATAAATAAAGCTAGTTGGGCTTTTCTTTTGTACTAAATTTAAAGGAAAGCCTTTTCCATGGAGAGTTTTCTTCAAGACAAACTATGCCCCAGAAGGACTTTAATGACGGCGTTTCCAACAAGCAGCATGAATGAATTAAACAGTAAACGCAGTAAGAAAGCAGCTGTATTTGTGGCTTTAATAGAAGCAGATGAAGGCGCAGTTGAGAAATAACAAATCCTGTTGCACACCCAGTACCAGAAATCACCAAGCTCTCCCTCATCTCCTCCCAAAAGTCTCACAACATCCTACCAAAAACTCCAAAACAACCAGTTCAGAGGGACACCAAAAACCCTCTCCAGCAATTCACCGGGACCCACACCAAGTTCTAGGACTGAAGCAAGCTCAGGAGAAGCAGCAGCGCTTTCCAAGAACAGCAGCGCTTGCTTGTGGCCTTACAACGGCCACTAATTATTTTCATTTGCTATTTCAAACAAATACCATCACCCTCCCGCCTGCCCGAAACTGTTACTGAGCACACACCACATCCCACCCCAGAAACAACAGCATTTCAACCAGCACAGAGGCCCTCGCAGCAATTCAGCTTTCACAAGCCACTTCACCTTAGCTGCTTGCTTCCACTTCCATTTGCTTTCAGCCTCAAATCCCTCTATCTATTAAGTTTTCTAGAAAGAAAAAGGGTTTTCTTGTACTTACAAGGTCTGCACCTGCTGTTTTCTTTCTCCTCTGTGGTGAGAAGGTTCCTCTTGACTCGCAGGAATTGGGCACCCACAAATGGTCCAAATCCAGAGGAAAAGTTGCAGTGCTCAGCTGAAGCAAACAGCCCACGTCCCCATAACAGAGCAGCTTCCCCTCTGCAGCCCCAATTCCCTCCTTTAGTTGGGAACCAGCCTTCAGTCCACTCCTCAAAGGAGCAGAAGAGAGCATACAGACCTCAAAGAGGCCATAAATCCCCCCCTAGCTCCTAAGCCTGTCCAGAGAGGACTCCACACACAACCAACCCCTCCCCAGACTCTTCTGGAAAGAGGCCTCGATGGAATTAATGCCTCGATGAAGGTCAGGTGTGTGGAGCCAGCTGGGTTAATTCGGTTCACCAGGCCCTGGGCTGGGGCTGCAGCACCAGGGCAGTCAGTGGGGGTAGGGAGCTCCACACCTGAGCTTGTTCAGGGAGCCTGAGGTAAAACGGCTGCCGGGGATGAGCCCCTCACCACAGAGACCAACGGGGTGGATTCACCCCTGCGTGTCCTAAGGAAATGAGGAGAGATTAAACACCCAGGTTAAAACAACAGCTCGCCAGGTCTAAAGACAGGCAACACATGAATTTTAGGTGGGATGTCAATAATTTAACTCAATAAAGGTTATCTTGTGTCATTCAAGTAACACCCCCTCGCTCCCCCCTTTCACATGGTTACTGGGAAAAGGGAGCTGTGGCAAACAGGGGACAAATTTTGCCTCCAGATGAGCTAACCGTTAGCCATCCCAAAGGGCCTACATTTAATACCCGTGACATTTCCAATGCTTACAGTCTTTTATTTGTAGTAACTCTATGTTTCATAAGCATAAAGACTGAACTTCCTCACACATCCCGTGGAAACAGGTAAACCATAATTCAATGTCATTCGACCTGCTGCTATTTCTATTTCCAGAAGCGAGCGAGAACACTGAAAATAAAAAAACAACAACCCAAGTCCTTCCCAGCAAACTCTGATGTATAGGATGTGACATAATGGCGCAAAAACTCGTGGCGAAAACAGGGCTTTTAAATTGCTCTGCTCCGTTTTGCTGTGGTGGGAGTTTTACCGCGGTGCACTTTGCCTAGGACTGACACAGAAGATCAGACAATCACCTCCAGCGCGTTACGGGGACGAACGAAACCATTTTCCCGACAAAAATACATTGGGTTCAGTCCTCTGTTTACAGGTTACAGCAAACTGAGGTGTTTGAGGTAATGGATGCTTTCTGGCTACCCAGGAACCTCTCCAGGCCCGCACGCAGGAGGGAGGCGGCAGTGCTGGGTCCGCGCTGCAGGGAGGTGAAAGGGGACAGAGTTTTATTTCCCTTTTTACAACACAATTTGCCGGGCTCCGTGTATTTCCCAGGGCCGCGCCAGAGCGGAGCAGGCAGCAGCGCACTGCGGCACGAGCAGGGCAGTGTGTCTTCCCCAGAACAAACGGCTTTCCTAGGTGGCCACAGAGCCAGCAACGTAACTTTATTGGCTTTATTCATAGATGCATGGAGTCATTAAGGCTGGAAAAGGCCTCAAAGACCATCAAGTTCGAATTCCCCACGTGAAGGGGAGGTGCTCGGGCGCTTGTTTGCATTTGAAGCGTCTCACATCTGCACCTTCATCCCCAGCAAACTGGCCTCTGCAGCACGGCTTCACAAGCCACTTGCCACATATGTCATGGTCCTTGGGGTTTATTCCCTTACTCCAAGCGCAGGTTTTAATGCCAAGGAGCGCTGCAAAAGCCCCGTGTGTGAGTCCGAGCAGCGAGGACATCCTGCTAACACTGCCTCCTTGTCCATTCTTTCTTCTTCTCTTCCCTCTCTCTTTCTCTAATGAAATCTTTCCATATTATTAATGGCTAGGGTGGATCTACAGAGTGTGTCTCTTCCAGGATTTTCTTGTTTGCTGTAGTCTTCACATTTTCCAGTTCATTTCCTATTTTCCTGCTCTAAAACCCCTGCCAAAAAAAGTCCCTGAAGCACGCTTTGGTACTTGAACAGTAAAAAAACCCCCACCATTTGAGAATAGACATTTGATCCAGCCTCTTGTAAATCAGTAGCAACTTTCCCCTTAAATACGAGTCATTTCCATCAGCGGCCGACAGCTCCTCAAGGTGGGTTTTCATCTAATGAACTATGCAGGTACATTTCCATCACTGAAATGAGGAACACTGTGTCATATAACTTATGTGAAATTAGCTGTCCAAGAGCATTCAGCCACAATATAAAGACTGGACTTAGGATAGGCTATTTAATCAGGTTCGGGAATTAAATGATTAGGAATGAAATTAATGAAATGGATTTATGCCTAGATATTCTAAACAACGCTAGCTCTCACAGCCAAAGAAGAAACAGGTACCCAAGAAAAAGCTCCTCACTCATGGGCTGGAACACTAGAAACAAAAGTGCCTATGTAATCCCCCACGGAAAGAATTATTTGGGTTTCATGTAATCCCTCACCAGAAAAACTGGAAACATTACAAGCTGCGCTGCTATTAGAGCTGAAGTGCGTGGTGGTGCCAACTGGAACAGGTTAGGAGTTGGGGAATTCCTCGGGACGTTCGAGGAGAAAAAAATCCGGAGTAATTTCGTGGATTATTGGTGTTTTTAATCCCTTCTGTGGCTCCTGAAAGAAAATCCTTCACCCGTTTACTTGCTCATGACACAGACACTTCCCTGTAAACATCAACTGAAAATAAAAGCACTCGGACACCACTCAAGACTGGTGAAGCTATGATTCAATGACTCAGGCAGCCCCATACCTGGGACTGGTTATTTCAGTGTGTAAAATGGGTAATTTAGGGCTGAGCTAATTCTACTTATGGGCGTGATCCGCTCTTCTTTGCCTGGGGATGAAGCAGCAGGTGATTCCAAGGGACCTCTTGCTCTGAACACCCCTCATTTTCTCAACATTTTTGTTGGCTCGTTTCTCCTGGCCTTCAGTCACAACTTCCTAATAACAAAAAATAACCTGAAAACGCGTGCTCTGAATGTCTTTAATCTTTTCCACAGCATTTAAGCATCACAGAAATGGAACTGATGCTCAGGAAGAAACATCTGACACTGGGCCACGTCTGGAAAGAAAAACTCCAGGAGGGCACGCGGGAGGTTATCCAGTTACTCTGGATATGCAGGGATCCGTTCCGCCCCTCATCAAGGAATTATGATCTCACATCAGGAAAAAAAACCAGTTTCAGAGTAAATCCACTGAATGCAGTGGGTTTAAAGCTGAAATCAGCATCTGGGCTGTTGTCTTGGATACCTCCAAAGTCCAGGATTTCTCCCTCTAGGGGAGTGTGCTTCTAGGAAACACATATTGCTTTGGCCGAGAGACAGCGCCTCGGAGAACGTCATCAGACCACCAGCGCCGCTTCAGACTCCCGCTCCGTCGTGCTGAGAAGTGCAGTTTTCTGTAGGAATTCGGGAATGACCCATAGAAACAGCTTTGGCAGCGCGCGCGTGCGTTTCCCTTCGGATTTGTCAGGGCAGCGCCGGATCTGAAGAGCTGGATCTTTCCAAATCTTCTCAGCTCGTCTGCATTATGAGGACTAAGTGGCTCAGCAGCACCCTTGGTTAGTCCAGGGCTCCGAGGTCTGCAGGGTCACATTTGGTCCAAGACGTCTCGAGAGCCGCACACAGAGCAGTGTTTTCTAACACCACCAAATTCCCCTCTCTGCTCTCGGGGAGGGAGATTCATTGCACAAACAAGCAGTAAATTCTCCAAGGCTGCAATGGCGCAGCGCTGAGGGCCAGACAAATGAAGACGGATACTCTGAATTTTGGGATGGCGAGGATGCGGTTTTGTGAAGGCTCTCAGAGCATCCTCCCTTCTCAGACGCAAGAGTGAAGCAGATTAGCACAAGAAGACACAATAAATCAGAGCCAAGATGACTGTGGTGGGTCACAAACCTGCAGCCATTCTCATCACGTTACTCTGTCACCCTTCGTGCAGGAGACATCTCCATCCCCTGTCCTCTGCAGCCCTTTATATCTTTATTTATATATATACACACACACATACATAATACAATCTTCTCCCCATTACAAGCTTATCTGGAGCCTGCAGTGAGACCAAACAGCTTCTGCCACTCCTTTGCACCAGAAGAAACATCTCCACCATGGCTGTCACACCACAGCGCATTTCAGTACCTCCATAGTCTCAATCGTGCCCAAGATTTTTCCAACATCAGATTTTATTTCGTTTTTTTCCTGTTCTTCTCTTTCCTTGTCCATAAGCATCAGAACAAATCACCTTGGTGGGAATGGTCATTAAAGCCATGGGTGATACACGTGCTCGTCGTCCCACGTGGTTTTCCATTTAAAATATTTGGCCTGAGAATGTGGGAGGTAAAGAACCTATATTTTGAGGTCTTTATAAAACATACTTTACAACCCTTGATTTACACTCCTTGGGACTTGTTCTATGTAAAACATTGAACTAGCTACGCTTTAGATAACAGAAACATCTGAAGCATTGGTTGTTTTGGAGTTTCTCATTCTTTTCTCCCATATATCTTCAGAAAATTGAAGTGCCAAACACAATATTTTAAGTTCAGAACCTTTCCTCTTGTTCCTGAGCTCTCTTTTCTTTAGCAACATTTCTAATACCATTTTAATGATCTCCCCTACTGCTCTCAGGACCGACACAGCCCCTGGTTACACACAGCAGTGCAGTGCACCTACCAAAGCAGGCAAGTGGGGTTTTAGCTCCAGTTTTGGCACTAAAGATACAAGACACAGTGTGCAAAATGCAATTCATGCAGAACAAACGCATCAAATGGCAGCTTCCACCAGGATAAATATATACAGATATATATATCTGTATATAAAATATATACAGAGTGGTACAACACTGGAGATCTCACACCAGCAGCGGGGAGGGTGTAAACCTGCAGCAGCCCCTCATGCTTGGATCAGGGGTCCTGTGCTGTGTCTGAGCAGAAACAGAGATGTGCTCACAGGTCCTGCCAATGCAGCGTCTCAGCCTCCCTCGTCCCCTCCTTCTGCCTCCATCGCCGTTTGGGACGCACATGCAGATACTGGGGCAGCTTGGCCTCGCAGCTACGGCACTGGATGGGCATGCAGCGAAATCCAGATTAAATTCCTGGATCTATTACAGGCCTAGGTCAGGATGTGAGCCAGGCAGCTCTTTCCACCTGTTTCCCTTCAGTAGAAGTGAGATTATTCATCTTCTTCTGCCCTGTGTGCAGAGCTTTGCAGGTGGCTCTGCAGGGCGTAGGGCAGTGCTGAACAGTGCTCAACCCCCTGAACATTGCTCTTTCAACAACTAAAGGTACCGAGGTGGTCCAAGCACCACGCCAGAAGAGTTCTCCTGCACTCCATGCCCAGCATTTCGATGTGTGGATGCACCACCGGGATGAGGAACAGCCTGGCCACGCGTCCTGTTGGGTCTACGCGTTGAATGCTGTGACCGGTCACCGCTTCCACCAGCTATTCCTGTAGTCATAGATACGCTGCCCTTAGAGAAATCAGAATCAATTTAGGCACCTAATACCGGGATGTCTGTGAGCGAATTGGTTTTGAATTAATCGAGTAAAACAAGGCAGTGAAAGCCCATGTAACATGTTGGTCTGGAAACTGCTGCAGCCCTGGGGATGGAACGACAATTCATATTTTACGCTGTGAATTTTTTATTAAGGGCAGGTTTTTTTCCTTTTTTTTATTATCGAATATGAATATTTTACACGTCCAAGTTCAGAACAATGCTTTTTTTGGCTGCCTCTGCACTTTTCATGGTTGTGTACCCTTGCATTGCATAACTGAGAGAGCTCCATTTACACACCAGGGGAAAGGGGACTAATGAATCTCAGCAAAGCCAACTTTACTGCGTGTGAAAAAAAGCACTCTGAAGTTTTCCAAATAAAAATATATATATACACACACACATATAAAATACTTGCATGGAATGGCTTAATAAAATCAGCGTGTGTGTGTGTGTGCATGTGTCCACGTGGGTGTGTAACAACTACAGAGCCCCCCAGCCGCAGCCACATCTTGCTCCACGCAGCGACGCCTCCGCTGGGGAAAGCTCTGGAATGTTCTCACCTCCTCCTCAGCAAATCCTTCACGTTCAGGTGCTCATCTGGGTGTTTCCAAAGCTGGAGAAACAGAGCGGGGGTCATTTTGACCACGGATGGTGAAGAAACACCTAATTTACCCAAACCATTGCTGCGTGCTCTGTCCTCACCCGAAGCACCACCCTTGGGAGGGGAATAAAGGGGCTCACGTCCCCCCATCCTTGGTGCCCTCTGGGAGGGGATGCACTTGGCACTCTCCATCCAGCTGCTTTGGGAACAAGCTCTCCATCACCATCCTCCTCGAGCCCCTCCATCCACAAGGCACCTTCTACAGCACACGAGCAGCATGGATGAGGGCAGGAGACGGGAGATTTGAATAACAAAGATAATAATTATTTGGCTAGTGTGTATTTGAACCCAGCCTTCTTCTTGTGCACATGGTAACAGGGAGGAGAGGGGGAAAGCAAGAGCTCTTGTACGGTTCTGGAGAGCTCGCAGCCAAAACACGGGCAGGGGGACAAGCAGCGCGTTGTTTTTGGGTAATCAGTGCGCATTGTCCCAGGCTGACATTGCTGCATAGCAATAAAACCTTTCCACTCACAGGGAACGGGGAAAGTGCAAAATGATGGATTGTTTGACATTTAAAAGAAAACAAAGAGCTGCTGCTGGACTGAAACTTAAATGAGACTCGGGGAAGGAGGGGAAAAATTACCAGGAGCAGGTTGGGATTTTTACGTAATTCCAGTGCAAACTTCCCAAATTATTTAGTGTTCTTGATTCTGTGGCCCCAAAATCCCAGATCTTTGCACCGATACTTGCTCTTAGGGCAAGAGGTGGCACTCATTCCCAAAAGCTTGCAGGACAAGTAAAGGATGGAGCAAAAGATGGGTGTTTATAAGTGGGAAGCGATGCCTGATGTGCCCAAAGTGAAACTTTTCATTCCACAACGAACCAGTGGTAAATCTAGGAGTTAACTCGGGCACCTGATGCAAAGCCTGGAGCAGTGGAACATGCGGCAGCTTCTGCTGTCTCCTTGTGCGTCCTTCAGCAAAGCCACGTCTGGGGTGAGTGGAAAGAGCCCGGCCAAACCAGTCCTGCGGGTGTCGCATCCCTGTAGCGCTGCTTTCCCGAATGATTTTCAGCTGGAGGAGCTGAACCAGGGCCCTTCATGTAAAACAAGTTTGGTACCGAGGATCCCACCTTGGATTACATCGGGCAGTGCCTCGTTCTGTGCAACCCCATTAAAAGCACGCACGGAGCCCTGCTAGGTGTCACCCTCCAAACACGTTTTGTGTCTGTGGCTGGCTTTGCAGAGCTACCAGGCTTTTCCCTTCTCTTTTCTCCTTCCTGCCAACCTCCTCGAGTTGCGCTGTTCGCTCGGGTTACCTCTGCTTCCCAGCACGCTCTTTTTTCTTGCATTTTTATTTGCATTAGATTATTGGAGCAGGAGTCTAAACACTTAAGTTAGTGCAAATCCCTCCTCATATGGAAGCCAGTGAGCTGTAAAATATTTAAACTGTCTACAGTTGTACCTCGTTTGTTTACACATTTCCAGTGGGCTGCTGAAAGGTACCATATCGGAATAGAAGAAAGATCCAAGATTGCTGATCCTGATTTCATAACAGCCCTAAAAGTGCTCGGAATACTCGCATTAACTCGATGGAGCAGTGTATTTCTCAACTTTCTGAAGCCCGAGCGGAGCAGCAAAGCTGTGCGCTTTACTGCAGGCTTTTTGCTTTAAGCTTTCACTGATCACTGAGGAAAGCGAGGTGAGGTGGGACTGCCAGGGGCAGCCACGAATCCTCTTCCACTCCCTTGCCCACGTCCTTTGCAGCCGGGTTTTTGAGCCCTTTTTATTTTCCCACTGGCCCTGCTCCAGGGCTCGGTGGGTGCCCCATCACGGGGTTAGATGTGCCCCTCTCCAGAGCACCCGGAAATGTCTTGTGGAGAAGGAAAAGCTGCGATCCCTCCAAGGGCAGCGATGACTGATCAGTCCCAAGGCAGCAGAGGGCATCAATGAGTTTGAAGATTCATCTCCAGAGCGGAATGAAACCAGCCAGGCACCGCACTGAATAATGAACAAGATTTCAGCTCCTTCCCTGTTTTCACAGTGCTCTTGAACAAATTCGAGAAGTTCTCAGGTAAACCCTGAGGGTTTGTTCCCCAAATTATTTCTGAACAACACATAAATCACAGCGCTAATCGCTTTCCCAAATTCTGACAAGGTTTCTATGGCCTGGCTGGATGCAGCGCAGGTATTTGCAGGTGTGGGCAAAGATGGTCTCTGCAAATGCATAACTCCCAAGTTGTTTATTCGAACACAAATTTCAGTGCTGAAAATTCACACCTTTGCTATGAATTTCATAGCTCACTTTGGAAATCCCAAGCTGTCAGCCATGATATTTAGGCGAGTTAAGCTTATCTGGTGAAATTATTTCTGAAAACTGAGCTTGGCAAGGCAGATTTTTTGGAGTCATTCCAGCAAATATTCGCAGGATTATTTTGACACCTTCCCCAGCCCTCAGCGAAATAAGGTTCCAGGTTCCAGTATAAACTGGGGAATGACCT